>NW_022196906.1:45366629-45371892 GCF_008632895.1 Mastomys coucha | reverse complement strand
TGTGTGTGTGTGTGTGTGCATGTGCGTGCGTGCGTGTGTTCGTGTAAAAGGGAAAAAAATCTGCCAGTTAGATGTGCAATAGTTACAAGAGGAGGAAGGGCAAGAGTCAGGGGGAACCTGGAGCAGCCAGCCTTAGGTGTTATGTTGAGCAACTTCTGTCTCCCAAAGGTCAGCTGGAAGAAGTTCAAACCCAAAGAACAGGCTGCCACTCTCATACTAGATTGTTCCTCATATGCAGGGCTGTCCCTGGCCAGAAGGCAAGAAGATGCATCCTAACAGAGCTCCTTCTTGGAGAAAAGGCTAGATACTATCTTGTGAGTGTCCCCATGATAAGCCAGAGGCTCTCGGGCTGGAATTTGCTTGGTTTCATTTAGTCTGTAATTTGGAGCATTTGTTAGCCATATTTTCACAGTTCAACAGCCCCATCTGGTCACCAATCTTTTCTTCCTTCTCCCTTCGTAAAGGAGAGAAAGGGAACGGGGTCCTTTGACGTGAACGGTGGAAATAGCCTCCTTTCCTGCAACCACGATGAATCATTCTCGTTGGTTTACAGAATTTAAAGGAAGAAAAGAGTCCACACGCTCCGTGTCTCCTGTCTCTGCAGGTACCAGAAAGGTCTTACTGTTAGCAGAGCTGCCATACAAGTCCTCCGGTGAGCCACGTATAGAGTTGAAGCGTCACCTGGTGGCTAAATCTGGAAGTACATCCAGGGGTGACTCCAGTAGGGGAAACATCTTCCCTGGCAGGAAGAAGGAACCAAAACAAGCCCCAAACTCAGGGCTTGCTTTCTGCATTCCCTCTAGCGGATAGCTGCATATCACTAGATGCTGATCTTTTTTTAATACCAACCTGTTCAAGGACTATGATTTTGCCCAATATGTCGGACCCAAAGCAAGGACTAAATAGAATGCTCGATCGAAACCCCACACCTTAGTAACTTTACTCTGACATGGTGCTCAGTCAAATACCTCTTCAAGCATAGAATCATCCTGAATATCTGTGGATCCTGCTTAGCACCTACAGGAAAGTAAACCCATGCAGAGACTGCTAAATCACTGGGTAGGGGACAAACCAGAAAAAAAATCATTCTTGGCAGGACACAGATTTCTGTGGGGCTTATTCAGAATATGTTAGGGAAGGAAGGGCCCTCTTCCTGTGGTTTCAAGTGCTGGCAAATATTAACTCTTGCCCCTTGACACATTTTAAGGAGCACCCAGAGGGGGGCTTAGCCTAGCAGGACTCTAAGCACACCCTCTGGGAAGGTTGAAAGGGCAGGTCAATGGATCCCAAGGCCTCTACCAGAATGATGGTCTGGATCAGGCCTGTGAATGGTGAGCTTTATTAAAGGAGATCTGGGAGATATGGTCTGAGGGAACTGAATACAGGTATACAATATAATTTCTAGAACTCTAAACAATGTTCCAGACTTAGTGTCAGATGCAAATGAGGCAATTAAATGGTAAAGCCAATTTTGGGTGGGTTAGCATGAATTTGTACTAGTTTCCAAGCCCAGGAAACCAAACAGCTGATCAGGATGCTCCATAGTTTTCCATGAATGAGCCTGCAGATGTTTCCATCTTTCCCAGGGCTTTTTTACATCCCAGGCCCTGGAAAGCCCAGCTTTCGGGAAAAAAAGCAGAGAAAGGTATAATTCTTGCCTTTCAGGGCAATCTGGGACATCGTGACAATTTTCTCTCTCTCTCTTTCCTGTTCCTATTCATCCTGATTGCAGACACCCTGCCCCTCCTCTACATTGTTTCTTTTTCTTGACTTTGCATTTATCTTTCATGGTCAATCTTGCCTTGACTAGGGCATGGCTTCTTTCCAAGTTTTCTAAGCTGAACTAAAAGCCTAGTTTCACCAGGAGCCATATAGTCTTGCTGGTCAGTCATGTTAGGACTCTCTTAGTTATGTCACATCTCTGCCACAATTAACAGACTGACTCTCTCTCTCTCTCTCTCTCTCTCTCTCTCTCTCTCTCTCTCTCTCTCTCTCTCTCTCTCTCTCTCTCTCTCTCTCTCTCTCTCTCTCCCTCTCTCTCTCTCTCTCTCTCTCTGTGTGTGTGTGTGTGTGTGTGTGTGTGTGTGGTGTATGTGTGTGTGGTGTGTGTCTCCATTTATCTCTCACCCTCCCTCTCTGTCTCCTGCCTTACTCCCTTCTCTGCCCACTTCTCTCTCTGCCTGTCTCCTATCTGTCTCTATCTCTCCCTCTTCTCTCTCTCTTTCTCTCTCTCTCTCCTTTCTCTCTCTCCCCCCTCTTAGAATGTGAATGTGTATGAGAGTGTGTGTGCATGCGTGTTTGTGTTTGTGTGTGTGTGTGTGTGTACAGTTCAGACCATTGGAAATCTCCATAAGTTAGTCCTGCAGACTCAAAGCTACAGGATCTCCATGAAGCAGGGCAACAACAAAGGAGTATCTGAGAGGAGTCAGGGTGAGAATCCAGAATTGGTAGTGTAACAGAAGCTAGAGGCCTGGAAACAGACCAATGACTCATTGCACTGAACATCTGCAAGTAAAGATGTGTGGACAAAAGTATATCCTGTGTGATACACTGTGACACAGCATAGCTTCCAGGACATGGTGTCTTTATTCTCTCTTATTTGGGGGAATGGGGGTTGCAAGGGCAAAAGGCAGATACAAAGGAATGGGGAAATGAGTAGGATTGGGATGCATGGTATGAAATTCACCAAAATAATCAATAAAAAGTTAGAGAAAAGGAAAGAAAATCTCCCTAAGCTTACTTAGGCTCACAGGGACACCCGTAGGTCTTCACTTACTTGATATACACAGCTGACTTGAGTCCCAGAGAAGGAGCAACAACTGTGCTCTACTCTGTCTGTGCTAAAAGGATCATGTCCTGTTTGTGCTTCCTGAACAGGTCACTGTGCTGTAACAAAGAAGCCCTGGCTTACAGGATCTAAGAGTCTCTCTCTGGTTGCAGTTCAGAAAGGTAGCAAGCTGTTTGTATTTGTTTTTTCTGAGCATAATCCTTTAGAGGCTTTTTTCCCTTCATTTTCATTTAGAGAAATTTTCTCACATTAAACATTTGAACATCTCCTGCATTCCACTGGCAACACGTACGCTCCTCCTTAGAACTAGAGATCTAGTGAGAAGTCCAAGAGAGTAAATGCATACAGTTCCACCAAGAAAATTCGGTACAGTAGAAAGATCTGTAAAGATTAACAGTGAGGAGTCAGTCTCGGTCCAGGACAACAGGGGGCACTTGTTATAGGAGACCTAATTGAAAGGACAGACTCTTGGGAGGGACAAGACCAGGCTGTCAGCAGTGGAAAGAGCTGTGAGCCGGGCAGGGAGCTTGGAGATGCAGGTAAGTGTAGGGAGGAAATGGGGGGAAGAATACAGGCCACCAGGCAAAGTCTGGCATCCTGTGTTACCGGGGAATATGTGGATGCCAGGTTGAGATCTAGTCTTCATTTAGGGACTTCAGGAGTCATTTGGGGTTCCTTTTGGAGAGTAAACATCAGAATTTTAGGATGGTTAAGGTGGACTGAATAGAAATGTTGATGATGGAAAATGAAGGAAAGAGAAAGCAAGCTGGAGCATGAAGAGGGACACCATCTAGGTTTTAGTTAACTCCATATGTAGTCAAGTTGACAGCCATATCAATGATTAGAAAATGGAAGAGGAGGTTCCAGAGGAAGGGAGGAGGAGATAAAAGGAAGGCAGGCCAAAGGAAGGAGAAGTAAGAAGGAGAGGAGGAAATGGAGAAAGGAGGGAAAGAAAGGTACTGCTTCTTAACATGTTGGTTGGTTGTAAACTTGGCACAACCTAGAATCAATCACCTAGAAAGAGAGTCTCAGTAAAGGGTTGTCTAGGTCAACTTGGCCAGTCATCTATGAAGAGTTCCCTTGAATGTTTTCTCTGGTGTGGAAGACCCAGCCTAAAAGCGAGCAGCACCCTTCCTGATTTGGGGTCCTGTAATACATAAGTGTAGGGAAATCTACCTGGGACCAGAGTGGAGCACACATGCATCTCTCTGCTCTTTACTGTGGATGTGATGTGACTGGCTACTTCAAGGTCCCGCTGCCTTGACTTCCCCACAATGATGGACTGTAATATGGACCGTCAACTAAAATAAATGCATACAAAACCAGGACACTGATCATTTAGGACAGGAGAGATTTTGATGTTTATCAAAACCACACACTTTTAAATGATAAATACTTTCCTGAAGTTTAAGTACCTAGAGACAAGGGCAACCTCCAAGTAACACTGCCCACACTGCATCCTGGTCCCTCACTCAGTGCTATGTTCATGATGTGAATCTTGCTGTTTTCTTGCACACACTCAATGTAGTAACCTTTATATCACCATGACTAAATATCTGACAGAAATACTTAAGGGGGGGAAGAGTTTGTTGCAGCCCGCAGTCTCAGGGGTGGGAATGATGAAACAGAGCATTTGTCATGGTGGTCAGGAAGAAGACAAAGAGAGACAGAAAGGAATATGGTCAAGATATCCCCATGGATCTACTCTGCTGTGACTTATATCCTTTAGCAAGACTCAAACTCCTAAACTTTCCAGAACTTCCCAAAATAGAACCAGCAATGTCACCCTGGCTTTCACACACAAGGGCTATTTCACAAGCAAGCCCAACAAACACTGAGTGACCTATGGAAATGACTTTGTTCTTCTTATTAGAGAAATGAGCCGGGGGCATCAACATTTGTACTAATAAATCTTATGAAGATTTTCCTATTTCATGAGCTCTATGCTACATATCAGGTCATGGTTCCACATTCCCAAGATAGAGGTCATGCTGTTTTCTAACTAGCAGTTAAGATGTAGCTGTCGCTGCCTGCATCGCTGCCTAGCTACCACAGGGGCCTAACCACATGACTCTCCAAACTGAGACTCTCTTGAGAGTGAAAGAAGAACACCAGGTGACATGTGGTGACAAATATAAATGGGGACTGTCCCAAGAAACCTGGACAGACAAGGTCACTCTAGTTACATCTTTGTAAGTACCATGTAAGTTGTCTAAATATCTTGTAAGTTGTCAAAACATGTTTTAAAAAGAGTACATTAGGAGAAAAAAATGCCATTAGAAGTATCATGTTGGGGCTAGAGAGAGGACTCAGAGGTTAGGAAAGCATGCTTTCTTCCAGGGCAGCCATGGTCAGTTCCCAGCACCCATATCAAGTGGCTCACAAATTCCATGGGGATTTGACACCTGCTTCTGACCTCCATGAGTACCCACATGCACCTGTCATACACACACACACACACACACACACACACAC
>NW_022196906.1:45264218-45366516 GCF_008632895.1 Mastomys coucha | reverse complement strand
TATATATATATATATATATATATATATATATATATATATATATGAAGACAGTTCTGGCATAGTCCAAAAAGGATGGCCTGGATGAGTACGTTGGTCAGGCTATGTGTAAGAATAGGAACTTTGTATGTACAGCAAAACAAAAAAAAACTTATTTCATAACATATAATAATCTGGAATGTGAACTAAAGTGTTTCAGGCAACCCTCATGGGCACTGCATGGTATGAAACCATCAGTGTAATGCGTTCATGTCCCCTGTTCAGGACTAAGGCTGCAATGAAGTACAATGAAGTACAGCCACACAACCAGGCAAGCCCAACCAGAAACACCTCAGGTTCATTAGGCATTTGATTCTTAATTGAGTTTTGGTTGTCTGTGTTTTGGGTCTGTGAAGAAGAAATAGGAAAAGTGGGGAGGGGAAAGGAGAGCAGGAAGAGGGTGTATTACAAACCACACACAAGAAAGGACGTTTGTTTAGCTCTCCTGTCAATAAAATCATCTTGGTAAACATGCAATTAAACTGTGAGAGAAAAAGTGTATTTGTGGCTGAATATTAAAAGCTCTGTAGAATTCTCATGGGCACAAGGTGAGAGAAGAATGCTTTGGTTTGAAACTACTATAAACAAAGACTGGGAAACAAAAAGCTGCAGCTCCCTTGAGCAAACACTAGGAAGGCTGAAGATTTGTCAGTTGGTAGAGCATTGCCAACCTTGCACAAAGCCCTGGGTATGATCCCATCACTGCATCAACCCAGCTGTGGCACAGAGATGAGTGTAATCTCATCTCTGGGGAGGTGGAAGTAAGAATACTAGAAGTTTAAGGTCTCCTTCTTCACCTACATAGCAGGTTCATGGCCAGTCTAGGATACAATAGACCTCTTGAAGATAAATAAAACAAACACTTGAGTGATCAGTTGTACCTACTGTAGAGGCCATCAGCCCTTTGGATTTAAGAACACATAGGAGGAACTCTTTACAGTGTGAATTATCTGGCATGACCCCCTAATATTCTGACTAGGAAAGTCTGGCATAGACAAGTGATTCTGGGGAAAGTAGTCCAAAATCCATAGGAGACATCCATGTGATTTTTGGAGGAAATAATGACAGAGAGGTAGGAAGGAAGGGTGGCTTCAGATCACAGATAGCCTTGACAGTCAGCTAGGAAGGTTGGTCTTCATTCTGTCAGCAGTGGGGACTCATAACTGTGTTAAGACTGTTGTACTCTGGTTGGAATTTTTTCAGTTAATCCAGGCTCTTCTAAATAGTATGATGTTTTAAGGACTCCAAGGCTTGCTGAAGTTTACTACAGAAATAGTGGGGAGTCCACTGAACAAGTTCCTAAGAATGTGACTGTGAATTATTGACTGGAAGAGTACACAAGATGAGTCTGTATGGTTGCTAGACTTCCCCTGGTTAGGGAAAAATACAGGTCACAAGGATCTCTGCAGTCATGAAACACAGAAATTAAGGCAAGTTTTGCCCTTTTTGGTTTTCTCCTAGACATCCAGAGACCACAAACGGTACATTCCAGGAGAGAAATGAGCACTAACTTAGAGAATACAAATTTGCACATCAGAAAATTCCAGAGGTTCTTTACATTTGCATCTGCCCATGCAGTGGAACAGATCTAAAGTCTTATGCTCTCAAAACCTCTTAATTCTCTTACAAAGGATCTATCACAGTGGTTCTCAGCCTGTGGGTCACAGTCCTTTTGGGGCCAAACGACCCTTTCATGGGGGTCACATCGCAGACATCCTGCATAGCAGATATTTACATTATGATCTAGAACAGTAGCAAAATTATAGTTATAAAGTAGCAGTGAAAGTAATTTTGTGGTTGGGGTCACCACAACATGAGGAACTGTATTAAAGGGCCATAGCTCTAGAAAGGGTGAAAACCACTGCTCTAGTACAAATTGTTGTTCTAGATTCCTTTGATCTCTCTCGGGTCCTTGAGAAGCACTGGACAATGCTTGTGTGAGTCTATGAGACATCACTCATATAAATCTAGAATGACTAGGGAAGAATTTCAGAAGATGCCTAGTTCTAACCTTGTTTAGAACAGAAGACAAAAATCAAAACTAGACTAAGCAGCAAATGTGCGTAGTTTAAAGATGTATGAGAAAATGCTGAAATACCTAAATTCTGTTTGCTTTACATTTTTCTCCAAAGGAACTCATAGCATAATACACCAAAAAGATTTTTAGTGAAGAAGTTTAATTAGAATTGGTTCCCCATGTACTACTTTGAACATCAGTAGCTTCAGGGATACTTTGTAGAGATATCCTAGGCAGCTTACAAATATTTGATGTATGAATCTCTGCAGTAGCAAACAGATTTGTTTATAAATTAAAAAGTGATCTACATATATTTAAATGTTAAGAGATTTTATTACTATTCGCAAATGAAAACTTCCCAAAATTTTAACTA
This sequence comes from Mastomys coucha, assembly GCF_008632895.1. Taxonomy (NCBI): domain Eukaryota; kingdom Metazoa; phylum Chordata; class Mammalia; order Rodentia; family Muridae; genus Mastomys; species Mastomys coucha. The sequence continues at coordinate 45,364,090 of NW_022196906.1, read as the reverse complement.
TGTTTGAAAAGTGTCCAGCTTTTAATACAAATACATTAGCAACTGGGCAATATGGAATTTTTATACAACACACTACTTTTTAAAGCCAAACCCTAATTTAGGAGATGGGAAAACACCACTGCTATTCATGAAGCAAATAAAAGCCAACTTGTTTCCATAACAAACATTTAAGAGAGTTGTGTCCTAATGGAAACTCGTTGTTACTGAATAAAAATCCTTAGAGAGGGGGAAAAGTACCTTCATATATAATCTGCATTGGGGATGCAAATTGGAGAGAAACATACACCAGAGGATTTGCATTTAATCAAATCTGAAGCAAGTGACTTCAGAAGCATCACTCAGTGTGGAGAAGACTTCCCACCGGGACCAGGCTGAGCTCTCCAAGAGATCAGGACCCCTCACTAAGATTTCTCAGAGGCCTGGCACTGTGGTACCATCCAGGATGGACAGTGGTGAGTGAATTATTACAATTAAAGATAATCTTCAGAAATACTAATTCTTATTTCTGACTATAGTCTTAGCGTCATCAAACATAAAAGCACACTAGCACTCTCTGGCTCTGAGAACAGAGGAGAAGCCAACTGTTGGTGATGTTCTTCTAACTCTAGTCACAATGTGTTGCTCTTCTAACTCTAGTCACAATGTGTTGCTCTTCTAACTCTAGTCACAATGTGTTGTTCTTCTAACTCTAGTCACAATGTGTTGCTCTTCTAACTCTAGTCACAATGTGCTGCCTGTAGATTTGATTTTGCCGCATTGGCTTTAAGTGAGTATTCGTTCTGAGTAAGAAATCCACTCAAATGATTCTCATGAAATGTTGACCTGAATTTTAACATATCCTTTTTCAGAATAGTGGAAATTTGTGTTAGTTAAGTGTAGCACTTTGTTGGAAGCCCTCAATTATAAAGAAAGGACATTAAAATCCATATGTGTACAGAGCTTGAAACATCTTTTGGCATCTGACTTTAAGCTCTTTGGGTTAATGACAATGGCTGTTCTGCTAATATATGATAAGGAAGAGGCTTGAGAGTCATTTCATGAATTCAAAGTACATATGGGTCTCTCCTAGTTTGTTCATCCTAAACTGTTATATGTTAGTGCTGATGTAGAACAGAGCCCACCTGATCCAGAACAAATTTGAGATGTATTTTGTTAGCATATTAAGTGTTAATAAATGACAAAATACTTTTAAAATTCTTTATAAAATACTTTGAACAATAACTTGATATGTATTAAGTGATGTATCTCTTTCAAATCTAGTCATAAAAACCTAAGAACTGGGACGGAGCTCTTCAGGGCACCTGCCTGCTACACATGGTGTGAGCTGGCAGGAAAGCTCAGGGCTTCCCCTGGAAGGACTAATAGGCAAGAGGCAGGAGATGAGAGAGTTTGTGAGTCACCACGGTGTGATGAAATGACTTCCACACAATCCTAACATGTCCAGTAATTTGACTGTTCCTGTTCAAATTGTCCCATCTTTACTTTAAGCTGATGGTGTCATGAGCCTTTGGCACCGTTTTCTGATTAATAATGTAAACCTTTCTGGACTTGATGACCTTGGAGACTTTTTACCTCTAGTGGTCTCTTGGAAATAAAGCTAATGCCTCCTCTTCCCAAATTGGAAGCAGAGTTTACACACAGTAAGCGTCTAATAGAGGTGCAGCAAGCACTACTGGTGTTTCTGAGAGAGTATCTGCCTTCCCCTCAGTGAGGTACACAGAGCCAAGGAGCAGGATGAGGAAAAGGTACAACAGAGGAACAGCTGACCCAGACAATGACCAAGTACACTGTATTATTGCTGTGCTGTCTGAGTCCTCAGTACCTCTCTCTCACAGTCAGAATCTGGGACAAGCACACAGGCTATCCATCAACAACCCACCCATTCGGTATTCTTACTTTGACTGTTCCAGATGACTGGATAACTATATACAGTGTTGTGAGGACCTATAATTCAGAGAGCTGTGCCCACTGACTTCACTGTTCTGTTGTTGAGTTACAGAACTCAGAAGGGAACTTCTTTGCTGAAGTTGCAGGGGAGGTCTGGCTTGTTGTTTCTCTCACCAGATCACTTCATTTCCCTACTTCATGTCGCCAGCACCTCCTTAGCCTTTCCAGAGAATTCGAAAGCAGGAAAATACACCTCAAAATGTCATTAAAGTACTAAAACAAGGATATGTTTCAAATATCATATGTGTACTTAGCATAGCTAAAAGTGTTTTGGGGGAGGGTCACCAATACTATAAGTATTAAATTAATCTTGGAATATTTGAGTTTGTTTTGATGGAAATGGTAATTTATGAAAACAATGGCCTCACTAAGTCTACTGTGGGTCAAATGTTCCAAAGAAGAGGGGACTAGGGGAAAGTGTAACAGATCCGTAGTTACAACCCTGCAGCGCCAACTTCTTTCCCAATTCTAAAGGATAAATTAATTCCTGCTGCTGAATTTGCTTGTGCTCTCTCTTTGGAAACACTCGTCTTTGTTTTCCCAACAACTGATCTGAATGTAAGTTTGTATCTAGAGCATTTGAATAAAAACTCTCCCCGCTCTCTGTGCTGATGCAGGTGTAGATTCTTTATATAGACACAGCACACAGAGAGGGTCCAATGAGTAGGAGTGGAAACATCAGAAACATTTATGAGCCCTGAATATCACTCTGTCCAAAACAGGGAATAGAGAGTCTTCCAAAGAAATAAAGCAATCCCAGGTGGGATTTAATGAATTCATGCTAGGCTCCACTGATTTGCTGAAATTTTAATGCACTCATGTATACTGTTGTCAAAGTAGATGTTCATGTTTCCATGCTGAGGCTACAAAGCTCATTTATCTGGCTACTCTCATTTCCTCACCATGCTTGCTCCCATGACACTCAAAATCAAGGGCCTTGCCTCTATGTCCTATGAAATGACTCTTGCCCAGATTCTAAGAATCTTGACAATCCCAATGGCTTTCCTCAAGTTCATCTTCCTCAACTTCTCTAAAGTGCTACATCTATATCTGTATTTGTGTCTACATCTACATCTATATGTATACCTATATCTATCTATCCATCTATATAGATATATGAGAGAGAAATAGATATCTCAAAACTTGTAGGAATGTGTGTGTGTGTGTGTGTGTGTGTGTGTGTGTGTGTGTGTGTGTGTACAATAACCATTTATTGAGCACCTACTAGGTACCAGGCACTTGAAATTGCTGGTTATCCTTTCTTCTCTAGGCTCCCTCTTTCTTTCACTTCCCTGGTGTGCTTCCATCCTGATCCAACACTACTGTTCTGTGCTTCTGGCCCTTGTCCACAGTGGTCCTTCTGTGGACCACTCTTACTCTAAGCACCAATGACTAAATATCCTCTTTCCTCTTATCCTCTTTCCTCTTGCAAATCCATCTATGAAGAGCATTATTTTCATGGCTCTAATTATAATAGTGTTAAAGATACACGGTGCCAACCCAGATCTAAATTCTTGTTTTATCTACTGGACACATCCACTTTTATTCAATTATATCCCCACAACCCCAGAGTCAACATATTCAAAATGTTCTTTCCCTATCCAAATCTTCATGGTTCGCTATTTGTTTGTGTGTGTTTATGTGTACATATATATATATGTGCACATGTGGTGTGCATGTGTGTGTGCACATGTGCATGTCACTTGAGGCTTACTAAAACATAAACAAATCTCCAACATCTACTACTTAGTGGAGGAAGTCAGAATGCAGAATTGGGTACAGAATTTGTTCAGTGCTGTTTGTATAATACAAACTATATTTCTGATACACTAATTACCTGATTGTGTGTCCTTTGTCATTCCTGCTGCTTCATGATACCTCCCACCCCCCACCCCTGTATTTTCATCCTAAACCTGTTCTAGGACTCACTCTCAGATTAATCTTTCAAATATTTTTCTTCAAATATTTTTCTTCAAATATTTTCAAATATTTTTATCAAGTGTGCAGTGCACAATATTTCAGTCAATTTCCAAATGCATAAAGGACAGTTGTCCAATAGCCTTATATCACCTAGTGACATCAGAGCCACCTTAATTTGTTTAAATAAACTCTATGATGTTTGCACGAGGACAAAATTGCCTAACAACTCATGTACACAGTGATGTTTACCATCACTAAACAATGCATGACATTATGTATTTCTATGTATTTTTAATTTTTAATTACATCTAAGCATGTACATGCATGGGGGTGGGGGGAGCTTGAGAGGGCATGACACAGTGCTACATTCATATGAAGGTTAGAGGACAACTTGTAGGAGTCATTTCTCTCCTACTATAAGGGACCTGGAGATTGAACTTGGGTTGTCAGGGTTGATGATAAGCATCTTTATTCACTGAACCATCTCACCAGACCAGTAATTTAAATTCCTATAGACATTTATTTGATTATTTCAGCACTTTCTTTAGTATTAACGGTGTCAATGAAAGGAATCTTTGAACAGATATGTATTTACCTAGAAGCCCAGTATGTGCCAGTCACAGGCATCAGGGTGTACTAGTGAGATCTTTACCCTCATGGGCTTCTCTTCCTGTGAGGGGCAGAAACACACAATAAGCTTCTAAACTGGAAACTGTGTGGGACCTTTGTAAAATGGTGAATCCTAAACAGAAATAAAAATACAGAAGAATCTGGAATGTCTTCAGGGGACAGTGATGCAACATTTAAAACGTTTTCATTGAGATGGCCTGACACCTGGACTATGAGGAAGACAGGGTAGTCAGCCACGGGGCAAAGGACAGAGGAAGACAGGGCGGTCAGCCACGGGGCAAAGGATGGAGGAAGATGGGGCTGTCGGTCACAGGGCAAAGGACAGAGGAAGACAGGGCGGTCAGCCACGGGGCAAAGGATGGAGGAAGATGGGGCTGTCGGTCACAGGATAAAGGGTGAAGGACAAAGGGACTAACTTGCCCCCTCAGAGGTAGCAATATCCTCAGGCAAAAGCACTCTTGGTCCGTTTCAGAGCCCCACTTGAGTGCAGAGAGGGAGAGTCTTAGGAAATGAGATCAGAGGAGCCAGGGAACAAAGCCATCTGAGAAGGGTAAAATGAGGAAGTGCTGTAGGGCTCTGAGCTACTGCAGCAGCCCTGCCATGAGGATAGACCAGGGCAGAGATGAAAGACAGAAACAGAAAACTCATTAGAGCAGTGGTTTTCAACCTTCCTAATGCTGCAACCCTTGAAGACAGTTCCTCATGGTGTGGTGACCCCTGACCATTTCTTTTCATTGCTACTTCTTAACTGTAATTTTGTTACTGTTATAGATCATAGTGTAAATATCTGTAGTTTTCAATGGTCTTAAATGACCTCTGTAAAAGGGTCCTTCAAATCCCCAAAGGGATTGATCACAATTCACAGGTTGAGAACCACTGCATTAGCAGGCTACTAGAACAATCCTTGTGAAAGGATTGTATTTCCTCTAGAGATGAAGAAAGAGTCAAGAGTGTCTAGACCATTCCATGAGTAGCATTCCTATGTAGATCTATAGTTTGAGGCATGCCACAGAAAGGAGAGTTTAGGGTGGCTGTAGAGCTGAAGGTCTGTGAGGATGGTATTGCCATCCACTAAAATATGGAAGCTTTCTGGTAAATAGGAGGGATAAGACAGTTTCTAGTTGGGCTTGAGCAGGTTGAGATATCTGCTGGAAATGCATTCAGAGATAACTACTGAAGTCTAAAGCTCAGGTAGAAGCCCCAGGGTCACTGTTTGAAATTCGTCTAAGTACAGATTCATTTAAATATAATAGCTAAGAGTCCTTGCCATGCAAGATGGGAATCTTGAGTTTGAATCCCCAGCACCCACATAAAAAGCAGGAAATAGTTCTGCATGTATGTTAACTCCAACACTGTAAGGAACAGAGGCAAGAAGACTGTTGGGTCTTGCCAGCTGCCAGTGAGCTCCAGGTTCAACGAGAGACCCCTGTCTCAAAAGAATAAGGGAACAACAGAATAGGAGACCAGATATCCCCTCTGGATTATGCACATACACACACATTCACGATACAAACAAATCATTTTATTAATTAACTGATTAATTACAAAGTAAAACTACCCCAACGCTTACCCTTCCACATAAGCATGGTTCCTTCCTATCTCTTTACTTTCGCCTACGCATGTTGGCTAGGCACAAGGTCTTTCTCCTCCTAACCTACGGAGGACTTTCTTCTAAGTATAAACTCAGCCTCATGCCCTCCCTCGAACCTTTGCTTAGACATCCAAAGTACACTCTGCTTCTTTTTCTGCTTCTTCTCATATGGAAATGTCTCCCTGAGCTCACTAAAATGGGATTCTGTTGTGTGCTTGATACTTGTTTGTATCCCCTGTGGCATATAACTCCATACTTCCGCTAAGTCAAGGCCAATAGGTGTAAACACGTGATTGATAACAAAATTTCAAAAGTTTTGATCTGGTTATTCTCTGTCTTGTGAACTCTATTCATCTGTTCATTGTCACGTGGCTATTTTTAAAACTATTTACAAAAGGCATGTTTGCCATAGGCTTTTTGTTTTGTTTTGTTTTGTTTTGGTCTTTTGAGACAGGGTTTCTCTGTGTAGCCCTGGATGTCCTGGAACTCACTCTGTAGACCAGGCTGACCTTGAACTCAGAAATCTGCCTGCCTCTGCCTCCCAAGTGCAGGGATTAAAGGTGTGTGCCACTATTGCCCTGCTTGTCATAGGCTTTTTGGCATGCATGGTTAAAACAGAAATTGCTAATTCAGATACAAATAATCAATTTAAAAGTCCTTCAGAGAAGAGCAATGTCAAGGCTGTCTGCACACACATGGGGATCCAGCCCGGGCCTCTCTTCCTCCTCAAGCATGTTTGAGTCTGTGCCCTCTGTGATCCACAGAGTACCCTCTCAGTGCCCAGCATGACTGCCAAGCTTGGAGCAGCTTCTCCAACACGTACACATCCTACCACACACAGGAACAGCATATAGACCTTCCTGGTATCTAGTCCAGACTCTACCACTTCTGAAGAAATAAGAATCAGCTGGAGAGCTGGGCCACATCCCTAGTATTTCTGACTCAGTACTTTAGAGTAGGGCCTGGGAAGCCGCATCCCTGACCAGCTCCTAGTTGCTGATACTGAAGCTCCAGGAATTGCATTGTGAGAATCACATCACAAGATGCATATTCTCAGCTAGATTTCTCTACCTGGCTCTGATTCCTTTGTTCCGACCATCAGGATCCCTGTTACCCTCCCCTTGGAGGTTACTCTTCTTGCATAGCACAACTGTCTTCATCACCCTGTCCCACGTGTGACCTCTCTTTATTCTCTTCTCAGAGGTGGAAGACTAACATGGGCTTTTATCCTAATTCATTTCTTCTTCAAGACTGACTTCTAGCATTTTCTACCTCTTTCAAAAAAACTTGACTCTTTTCTTCTTATTTGAATATCCTTGATTCTTTGCTGCCCCTAAGCACTACAGAGACAGGGGAATGCAAGCAGCCTCCCCTTCATGCTGAACTTCTCTGTGATGATCATCCAACCTCTACCACTCTTTATCCTCAGACTTCAAGAATAATTATCCCTACCTCCCCCCTCGCTTCCACCCCTTTCTTAACATCGTTTGACTTCTAGGTACCTCACATTTCCAGAATCTCTTTTGCTAAGGTTCACAACAACCACCAAACTGAAAGCAAGGGATGCTCTTCTGTCCCCGTGATTCTACTACATCAGACAGTAGGTACTACATCTTTCTTTCTTGAAATGTCTGCCCCTAAGGTCTTGATGCCTTTAGCCCCCATTTCTTGCTGCTTCTTCTCCCACTGATCTTCCCTATCTTCTTCATAAAGCTCTCTCTTGTGGCCCTGAAACCTCTCCAGCTGTGAATGCAAGCCTGGCTTCTGTCATTAATCTTCTAGTCCAGACCTGTGCAACAAGATATAGTGATACACACTAGAGTTTTATTCAGACATGAAGAAAAGTTAAATTATGTTGTTTGCTGCAAAATGCATTCAAATGGAGATCACTCTATTAAGGAAAGCAAGTTGAACTCAGAAATATAAATGTTGTATATTTCTCTCATTTATGGACCCTAGATTTTATGAAGGTACATGAATTCATTCTTATATATGATGTGAAAATAGCAACAAGACTGAAAGAAAGGGAATAGCAAGGTGAGGGGTGAAAAGAAGGCGAGGGCATAAAGAAAAGGTAGCCAGAGTACATAATACATAAACATCCTCTTGCTCTCTTGCTTCCTTCTGCTCTTGCTCTTTTCTCTTCCCTTCCCCCTCTCTTCCCATTCCCTTCCCCCTCTCTCTCCACATGCTCATGGTGAGCCTCCTCCCCCCCCCCGCATTTCTCTGCCTCTACTACCCACTTAACTCCCCTCCCCATTCCCATAATAAACTCTAATCTACACTAAAAAAATCTTTATGAGAGCTATTAGTATGTATTATGAATACATACCAATAATTACACACACGCACGCGCACACACACACACACACACACACACACACACACACCAGTTTCATAGGGTTTTCAGTATAATTGTTTCTATCCTTTAGAATTTCCTGACCTGTTGGGCAGTGGTGATGCAAGCCTTTAATCCCAGCACTTGGGAGGCAGAGGCAGGCAGATTTCTGAGTTCGAGGCTAGCCTGGTCTACAGAGTGAGTTCCAGGACAGCCAGGGCTACACAGAAAAACGCTGTCTCGAGAAACAAAACAAAACAAAACAACAGAAAGAAAAAGTAGAGTATCCAGACCTGTTTATCCCAGTATGCCAGACGCAGATCATGATTACCTCTGTGTCTCATCCTGTGACCCTGTCAATCATTCCCTCTAGGGCTTACTTCCTCTTTCCTGGTTTGTCATCAGTATCATGATGGCTCTAAAGCTTACATTCCAGAGCAATGGTGGAAACATGGAACTTTCCCTTCAATCTTCCCCTCTAAGCCCTGTTACATCTAAGTACTTTTCACATCTGCTCCTGGCACTTCTACCTGCCCAATGATCTTTTGTCTCAATTACTCTAAGGTTCTCCACACTGATCTCCCTGTGGCTTTGTGGTTGTCAAATCCACCCTCTGTGCTGTTGCCTGAAGAGTCTATCTAAGATGCAAATTGAAGCATACCTGCCCTTGCTGAAGAGCCTCCAATGGCTCACTGCCGACAGGATGAAATCCTAGCTCCTTCCGTGCACCGAAAGCATCATGGTTGAATGCTATTCATTTTCCCTTCTGGCCACTTCCTCTCTCATACCTCATTCAGTTCTTACTCCCAGACCTTTGCCTAACCTGCTCTCCACACCTAGAATATTACACCTTGCAATCACTCTCCCCTGACCTCCTTTTTTAAACCTACACTCAGATCTCATCCTGCCTTTCCCAGCTCCCCTCTCTATACCTACAAAGAAATGATAGAGCCTGTGCTTCTCTAAATATTCTAGACAGACTTCTATTGTACCTGACACATTTCCTCTATAATAATTTTAAGGTATATCCCTCTCCACTAGATAGTATGCTCTTTTAGCTTCTACTGACACACAGAGATTCTTGGATAAATAACTAATAAATATAGCCTAAGGCTTTTCCAAAAAGTAAATAAGGCACAACCTATTCTAGATCAAAGCCCATGCTTTATATTAGACAGTGATTTAAAAGAAGTATTTTAATCCTCCTTAGTAAAAAACACATAGGCCAAATCTCATCAAAATTAGACCAAAAGGGACCGCTGAAATAATCTCACTTTGTTGAAACCAGGTTGAGTGTGGTTTTATTGGAGTTAGCTGACTCATTCTTGTGAAACCATGTATCTTTTCCTACTCTATCTGTATATTAGTGTTTTTAAGAAACTAAGTAGCTTCAAAGCGTTTTCAGATGTATTAGTTATTTTTTCCTTATAAATCCCTGAAGACAGCTAGGAAGAAATTATAAGCAATTCACACACAAAGAAAATGGAGCTGAAGAATTTTCATTTTTCCATACCAGTGACTAATGTGTGATGTGTGACTATGCAACTCCTGATGCTTAACCAGCAACCCCTCTACCCATTGCCTTGCTTTGCCTATGGCCCTGTCCATTCTCTCTCTCTCTCTCTCTCTCTCTCTCTCTCTCTCTCTCTCTCTCTCTCTCTCTCTCTCTCTCTCCCCATTCTTTGTGTGATACAAATTGATTTGTATGTCAGATACACCCTAGACTGTTTACAAATTCAAGCAGATTAGAGTTTGGCCATGTGCCTCAGATATGTATACATGGGTATGTTCTGTCATATGCAGAGAAACTCAATCTGTCCCAGCTGTATTTGCTTGTAAGACAGCAGCACTTCAGTTAAAGTGGATCACAGCCATCCAACCTACCACAGCAATTTCAAGCATAAAAATATTTTAAACTGTGTCTAGTTCAACCAACTAATTCGGTGCTTGAACACCATCAGGGTGGTCCAAGCAGAAGATTCCCCAGTAATTACTTGGCCATCTTGATTCACAAAGCTCACAACTGCTTAAAACAATGCTGACCAACTTCAGAACCTTGGGAAGATGTTTCTCTAAAAATCCACCTATCTGTTATTTCTTCTTGGTGAAACGTTTTCCCTGGTTGTTCGGCTACAAACTGACCTGAGTCTAAATTGCATCTTTATTGCAATTAGTTGAGATTTTGCCAAATAACTTAGCTCAGTTTATTCATTTGCAAAATGGATCATGTTAAATAGTGCATGCAAATGGACTAGCCCTGTAGTATCTTCAACAAGTGCACATAGTAAGTACTCGAAACTATGTTAATTAACCAACAACTCTTCTTTATCCTTGGTCTGGTTTTCTTTTGAATGTGTGTTTGAGTTGGGGGGGTGCATGCATGTGTGGGTGGAGGGCAGCGGTCATCATGGGATATCTTCCTCCATCATTCTCCATGCTACTTTTTAAAGCAGAGTCTCTCACTGATCTTGGAGCTCATTGACTCAGCTAGACCAGCAAGCCCAGAGACTTCCTCTGTCTGCTTTCCCATTGCTGAAATCACAGATGCATGCCTCTGCACCTGGCTTCTTGTATAGAGTTGGCTGTCCAAACTCAGGTCATGAGCCTGCATAACAAGCAGTTGACTAACTGAGCCATCAGCCCAACCTACATTGACCTGGCTTTTAGCAGTCATTCCCCAGGTCCAATCACCAGATTTTCAAGGACAAAACACATTTAGTAAATAGAACACAGGACTTTCTTTAAATAATCCACTTGACCTTCTGCCACACATCTCATGCTGATATGCCAGGGTAGAAATACAGTCTCACAGTAACCTGGGCCATCCATGTTTAACTTCTTCCTGTGCAGTCAGAGGTATGATTCTGAATTCATCCAGTCCTTGATCTTGTGACCAAAGTATAAATTATAAATCTTCTTGGAGTTATTCTTGGCAAAGCAGAGGTGAAAACCAGAGAGGTCACTTTGAAGAACAACTGTGTGAGAGATAGAGAGGAGTCCCTTCCATCTCCACAGAATTTGAATGAATTTTCATCAAGCAGCAGGAACTAGGACTCCTTCGAATCCCTTCAAATTCAAAATCTCTCTCATTCAGCCGTTGGCCTAGTGACTCCATATATACTGATTGTGACTTTCCCATTTGCTTAAGTCCCAGGAGATTACAGCAAACGCGTGTACCAGGGCGTGAGAGTGAAGCACACAGTCAAAGATCTCCTGGCAGAAAAGCGGTCCAGGCAGACAAGCAACTCCAGACTTAATGTAAGTCCTGATTAATTCCATTTGAAGCCTCTGCTAAAGCAAGCTCTCTCCTCTCCTCCTTTACCTACACATCACTACCTCACCCCCTGGCTCGGATTTTTCTCAAAAGGCATTCCCTTACCTAGGACATATGTCAGAAATACTTTTGAGTTTTGTTTGGTTTTGTTTTAAATTTCCTCCCTGGATGGACAACCTTTCCCTGTTGAGGACACCATCATGATAGTCTCTGGGAACTTGTCTACTAGCATTAAGGTTTTTACTTGAATTTTTATTCTCTACAGTCTCTGCATTGTCTTGCTCATCCCATTATACAATGGCTTTTTGTTTGTTTGTTTCACTTTTGAAATAGTACGTATATCTCTATTCATCTGCTATGGTCATATGACCCTGGAACTAGAATGTGTTTACTCCCTCATGTCATACAAATAACCGTTGACAAATGCCAGCCCTCCTCCTTACTAAGGTACCTGGTTTGATGAAAAGAACACTCATAGAGAGGGAACACCGGCCTGCCAGGGATCATCTATGCATGTAACACACACACCCATGAGAAAGTCTCTGGATCCAACAAGAAAAGAGGCACCCAAAGTGACCTTCATGGTTCCTCATAACATAAAAATGCCTGACCGTTCGTCACCTCAAGGCATGTGTATTAGCTACCGGCGGCAATGTCTCCAGAGCTCTGTGATCTAATTGCTGACTATTTCAGTTAGTGACGGTAGAAACAGGATGTGTCTGGACTTTTCTGCATCCCCCAGTAGAGAAAGGCTCAGAGCTTGAGGAGAAATTGCTGCCCTTTTGTATATGTTATATTCTGTTTTATTCTCCATATGATAGATGAGATTCATGATAAATCCCAATAGGTCTGGAGCTTCCTCGATGTCTGTCAGTCACATCTATACTTGTAGCTCTGCTCACTGCCTAATAAGTTGTGCTCATGTCTCAACTAGACTAATCGTGTCATGACTATAACTAATATGAAAAGTTAATGTCGTGTATTCTATTAGAATAATAATGCAGAATAATGCTGGGCACGTAGGTGACCAGGAATAAACAGTGCAGCCACAGGCAGCGTCTAGTGATGGGTACACAAGGAAACACTCCCTCTGGAATCCCCGCTGACATGTTCACCACCACCATCAGCACAGCTCCAGTGGCAAACTCCTCCCATAACTGATCAGCGTCAGAACCAAACTCTGTATCCAAGACCACCTTTGAATGCACATCCTGCTGCCCCTCTCTTCAAACAGCCTCTTCCCTTCTACTCTGACAATCAGAGCTTAGCTTACACAGAGAAATCTGGACAGCTGGGCTCCTTGCCTGATCCCGATTCAGTATTTCTCTGAGTGCCTGCTTGGAAGCATCTGGAGGGGGTGTTATAAATATCATCACCAGACTGAGAGGGAAATCAGAGAAATCAGTGGGGAGTGGGAGTGCTTCTGAATCTACCCAAAATGAACAACTGCAATGTGCAAATGGAAGGGATGTTCAGCCACTACTTCAGACAAAAGAACAATTGAATTTTAAAGCTTCATTTTTAAAAAGTCCAAGGGAAACATCCAATTAGTAGAAAAGAGGAACATGTAAGCACACCAAGGCAGGGAATGGACCTTGCATCTCTACATTGTAAGGACAGAAGTCACACTTCTTGGTATCATAGATATATACATACAAACAAGACAGAGCATGAGGCTTCTGTCTGTAAAAAGGTGCACTGAAAGCCGGGCAGTGGTGGCACACACCTTCAATCCCAGCACTTGGGAGGCAGAGGCAGGCAGAATTCTAAGTTCAAGGCCAGCCTGGTCTACAGAGTGAGTTCCAAGACGGCCAAGACTATATAGAGAAACCCTGTCTGAAAAAAATAAATGAGTAAAATAAAGTAAAATAAAAGGGATTCATGCCCAAGACCTGTAAATATCAAGTCATAGGTTTTTCTTTTTTTCTCTCTCTAGTTTTTAAGTTTTACTTTTTTAAAATGATAAAATAATATAATATTTTATATAATATAATATAATATTAATATAACTAATCAGTTACAGTAGTTAAATATCAATATTTTACTAAATCTTTGAGACTTTCATACAATATATTTTTATCATATTTACCCCTAATTCCTCCCCCAACTCTTCCCAAATCTACTGTCCACCTCCCAACTTACATTCTCTTTTTTTTCCTATAACCCACTTAGTCTAATTTGGGCTGCCTCAATTGGTATGGGGCATCCATTGGAGCACTGTCAACCTATCAGGGCTACACACTTAAAGAAAACCAATTCTCCCTCCCCAAGAAGCCATATACTGTCCACAGCTCCCCTGTTAGATGTAGGGTTTGTGAACCCCTCTCCCTTCCATGCTGGGCTGTGAATCTGGCTTGTCCAGATCTGTACATACAAACACATTATGAATGTAGCAATCCAGCCATGCCCAAAGGATACTGTTTTGCTCCGGTCCCCCTTAAACTGTGGCTCTCACAGTCTCTCCACCCTGTCTACTGCACTGCTCCCTGAGCCCTTGAGAGAGAGGCACCTTATACATGTCCTACTTGTATCTGAACACTCCACACAGACTTACTGTCTCCACTTTGGCCAGCTTTTAATTTCTAGGTAACCATTATCCACTGTTCAAAGACACATCTCTGATGAGATGTGAAAGCTGCACTCATTGAAAGCACATAATTCAATTTCGTCTTAAAATACAGATTCTCAGGCTTGCCCCATTTGTGGAGGTGGAGTTAGGAAATGATTGCCTCAACACTTTCTCCTTGAATAACAATTCTCTGGCACATTGTGATTTACATAAGGAGCAAGGGCCCTAACCTCACACAGCATCGTGGCTTCTTATCTCTTATCAAACTAAACTAACTTGGGTGTTGGCCTAGTAACTACTGAGAAACTAGGAACCAGATATGTGGAGCACATATAGAGTCTGGTAAATACCAAATAATCTGGTAAGACAAAGGAATAATCTGGTAGGTATACACATAAAACATATATAGCCAAACACTAAACTGAATGCTTATGACTAGACTGTATAAGTATGCAATATGAAAATAGCTAGGGGGCTGGAGAGATGGCTCAGCAGTTAAGAGCACTGACTGCTCTTCCAAAGGTCCTGAGTTCAAATCCCAGCAACCACATGGTGGCTCACAACCATCCGTAATGAGATCTGATGCCCTCTTCTGGGGTGTCTGAAGACAGCTACAGTGTACTTACATATAATAAGAAAGAAAGAAAGAAAGAAAGAAAGAAAGAGAGAGAGAGAGAGAGAGAGAGAGAGAGAGAGAGAAAGAAAGAAAGAAAGAAAGGAAGAAAGAAAGAAAGAAAGAGAAAGAGAGAGAGAGAGAGAGAAAGGAAGGAAGGAAGGAACAAAGGAAGGAAGGAAGGAAGGAAGAAGGAAGGAAGGAAGGAAGGAAGAAGGAAGGAAGGAAGAAATAAAGGAGGGAAGAAAGAGAGAAAGAAAGAAAATAGGTAGAATATTTATGTGAGGATAGAGTGAAGTGTTTTTTTGTGTGTGTTATCTCATTTTATGGGCATATTATCTGAAATTTGCATTTACATTTTACAGATGAATATGTTGAAAACAGGATAAAGATGTGTTGAAAAATAAGACAGAGAATTAGGTATGGTGGAGAAATAGCTTGGAAGACCTGAGTTAGGTTCCCAGAACCCAAGTCAGGTGGCTCACAACTACCTGGAACTCCAGCTCCAGGGCACCTCTCTTGGTCTATGCATACATCCTCACTCACGTGGCATACTGTCACACAGACATGTAACTTTTATTTTTTTAAAGTAGATTTTCTGAGTCTGAATTCTGTATTTAAAAAGAAATCTCAGAGTGGACTAAAGCACAGTAACCTTGGATACGTGAAAAAAAGAGGAGAAGGAGGGGAGGGAGAAGGGGAGGGAGAAGGAGAAAGGGAGAGGAAGAGGGAGTGTATGAGAGAGCATAAGTATTAGATAGAAAAACTAGCAACAGAAAAATATGTTGCCTCCATCCTCCATCCACGGTACTGACAGGGCCATCCTGGGTGGTACACAGGACCATGGTACACACTTCATGTAGTGTTAGGTCATCTCCATCCGTGGTATTGACAGAGCCATACTGGGTGACAGAGCCATACTGAGTTAAGGTACACAGGACCTTAACTCCATGTTCTTATTGTATCATCTTAGTACTAGAATCTGCTTTCTCACTTTGGTGATGTTTAAGCTTCAGTGATTAGATGTGCAACATCCAGTGTGAGCTTATTTGGACTTTAAGCATCTCTATGAATTGATTTTACTATCCATTTACTACTTCAGAATATTGAGAAACCTGTCCAGAAAGATATTATCATCAGTCAGCACTCACTCTTCTGGCCTATTTCTATCCCTGCTGAGAAGAAACCATGGAGCATCCTGCTGCCCGCAGACCCTCCTCACAGGCTCTGATTCCATCTCAAAAGCAGTGCTGAGATGACCTGGTTTTCTTCGTACTGATCCATAAGGACATAGTGAGTCTCCACTCTCAGATGGGCTTGTAGAAAGGAAACTACTCATGAGGTAAAAAAAATTTCCAGATGACAATATGGCTAAAGGCCAATGATTAGTGTTGCCGACCAAATACTGAGCTCCCGAAGATCCCACATCAATCCTCTGGTACCTGGTAACCAAATCATGATTAAAAAGCTTGCAAGGAATTTACCTGGGTGGGCATTTCATGCAGTCAGATGTAAGGACAGTTTTGAAAGAGGAATATAGAAAAGATACCAGAGGAAAAGGTAAAGCGAGCCCTTCAGTGAGGCTGGAGCAACGAGGCAACCATCAAGGAAGCCCCAGCAGCTGCAGAGGCTGGAAAAAGCAAAGGATAAATTCCCCACTGAAACCATAGCAGGAACAGACTGGAAAAAGAAGAAGATAGATTTCCTGTTGAAGCCCATAGGAGGAATAGGCTGGAAAAAGTCGAGCCCCAATAGCAGGGACAGCCTCCAGGCAGGGTTGGGGTGTCTGGCTTTCAGAACCAGGAGAGCACATTTAGATGGTTTTAGACACTGTTTAATAGTGATAGGTTATGGTTGCCCTAGGAAACTAGTGCATGGATTATGGAAAATTAAGTCCCCTCAACCAATATGCTTCCAGAAGCAGTTCTTAGATGCCCATGATGGCTGCTGGCTCCTTCTGACCACTCTGAAGGGTGACATAAGCTGAACTTTTCTATCTTTACAAGAGAATTTCCTCAAGAAAAACTTTCAAGTTCTTTATTTTAAAGTTTGGTAAACTACCATAAAAAATAAAAATCTAATAAAAAATTTAAAAAATAAATAAAAATAAAAGTCTTGTAACAAGATTTTAACCAAATCACTTCCATTATTTTACCTCCCATATACTGTGGCTTGGCAAATGGTGCATCTCTGCATATTTTTAAATTGTGAGTTTTTCTTTATTGTTTTTTTCTCAGGTTCAGTTTTGTTTTCTGTAATTCTTCACTATCTTACCTGGACTTCTGCCAGGGTAAAGAAATAATAGTTGATAGATAGATATATAGATAGATAGATAGATAGAAACCACTTGCCAACACCTGGTACCAAAACTACATAATTAGATTTGTGACTGATAAATTTTTTTTGCAACTACACTATTTCAATTGAACTCATAAAAGCTAATCATTTAACATTTTAAGAATCACATCACAAAATTCAATAAACCCTGTTATCTTATCTACAAAAGAAAAAAAAGAAAAGCAATTAGCCTAATTGCCACAATTTTTCTGGTCTGTTTTGAAATGCAGTCAACAATTCACAGACTATTTAGCTCACTAACCAAGTTGTTCTTACGCAATCATATAAAGATTCATCTAGAGTCACTGAATGCACAGCAGCTGGCACGAGGGGAGAAGAAAAAGCTGTTTGGAATTTCAATTGTGTGAGAGGGTAGGGAAGTACCTTGTACTATGTAGGAGGCTAAGAAGGGCCTGGAACTGGGCTCTAGTGGCTAATCTTGACCTCGGATTGGTGGATACCGTGATAACTTTCTGGGCACGCCCACAGAAATACTGTAGTCAGTAACAATGGCCAAGCAGATGTGAAGGTCTGGGTTAATATTTTACATAAACACAGGGAAAAATAAACAGAAATATCTGGCTCCAGTTTTGAAAGCCTTTAACTGAAGGAAATGCCAAAACTATTTCCACGGAGAAAATATTTGGATTATGCTGCCTTGAAGTATGCATAAAATAAATGTAAAACAAAAGTTACTTTCACATGGTGAGATCCTTCAATGCCAACTCCGGGTGTTTGCTTCTCAAATATTAGTTATTACACCTCTGCTCCCTTTCCACCCAGTCCTAAGTCCTTCTACTTCAATCCGTTGCTTAAATCTCTGTCAAGGACATTCAGGATACAGTCATATCTTGGTTAATGATTTGTCCTAATCATTTTTCGGGTGAAAACAGTGTGAGTAGAGGAACGAAGCCTGGCAGTGAACCAAACGTAGAAGAAACCCTGAACAGCAGGTAAACGGGTGCCATCGAGTGATCTTTATGGCCTGGAGTCATTGAAAATGTTTGATCTTTGATGAGAGAGGTATGAGAAACGCTAACTACAGGACAGGTGTCCAGTGGCAGGCTCAGTTTGGGGACTACCTTTGCAATAGGTCCACAATGGTAGGTTTGTTTAGTTCCCTGCCCAGGTGTCACTTTGCTCTGCCAATCACATGCACACTCCCTTACCCACGGAATATAAACCTGTGACATCCAGATCTGTGATTTGCATCTGTATTTCCTTCGAAATAGTAGGAGGGAAAAATACGTAGCAGGGAAACCATATATTTTATTATCTTAAAAGTTTCTTTGACTACCCTGAGACTTCTCTTCTGCCCCCAGAGCAGCATGGCTGTTGCCTGGGCCTTCACTGTGGCTCTGTAAAGTTAATTGCATTCTCCTTTCTCAGCCTTGATGTCTTTGTCAACAATTTGAGTTGAAACATCTCCTAAGACTGTGCTCTTCTCAACATCCAATTTTATTTGTATTTGTCTGTCTCTATGGGTGCACATTTATCTTATACTTATTTGTGTGGGTTCACATGTGGGAGTATGCATGCATGTGTGCATACATATGTGTACAGAGTCTACCGGGCAACCTCAAATGTGATTTAAGAGCTCTGTGAGACTGTTTCTCACTAGGTCAGAACTCACCAATTGTGCAAAGCTGACTGTGCAGGGTGTGATAGATAACTGTCAGTCTTTACTACCCCAACTGTGGGATTACAAACTCCTATCACCGTGCCCAGAGTTTTACATGAGGACTGCAGGATTAGATTCAAGACCTTCTGGTTTCAGGATAAGTACTTTACCGATTAAGCCATCTCCCCAAGCCTAGTATTCATTTCAAAGTAAGTTATAGTTTATGTATTTGAGATTTACAACATGATGCTATGAGATAACATGTAGCTAGTGAATTAGTTACCACAGCGAAACATCTTAACACATATACACAGATGGATACACACACAGACACACACACATGCACACCCATACACACAGGTATCATTCTATACAGTTACTCTCCTGTCACAAGAGCTATTACAATGTATTTCTACTGCAAAGGTCCCTGACAGTACAATTTTATGAACTTCCTCCCCTGTACCTGACATCAGGCCTTTTGACCAATTCTGCATATTTCCACCTTTGAACTACAGCTCAGGATTTCATTTTGAAGACTGAAACCTTAAAAAGTTTATCCTCTTCCTTCAGCCTCTTTATTTTGGTTATTAATTTTCACATGTTCTCATCTCACTATTTAGCATTTAAAACAGATGTCTGAGGCTAAGGAGATGGCTCAGTGGCTCAGTGGGTAAAGTGCTTTCTGAGTATTCTTGAGGACTTCAGTTTGTATCCCATCCACCCAAGTAAAATCTGGGCATGGTAGTGTCCACTCATACCTCAGGGCTGGGGCCAGGGAGGGAGGAAAGAGCATGCAGATTGCAGAGGCTCATTGGACAACTAGTACCAGAAGAGATGCTATCTCGATGATGATGATGATGATGATGATGATGATGATGATGATGATGATGATGATGATGATAAAGTAGAGGAGCTGAGGAAATGGCTCAGTGATTAACAGCTTGCTATACAAGC
This sequence comes from Mastomys coucha, assembly GCF_008632895.1. Taxonomy (NCBI): domain Eukaryota; kingdom Metazoa; phylum Chordata; class Mammalia; order Rodentia; family Muridae; genus Mastomys; species Mastomys coucha. Next base: position 45,344,296 of record NW_022196906.1, on the reverse strand, counting down.
ATAAGAACCAGCATTCCTATGCTCTGAACTCATAAGTGCCAGGTAGGTGTAGCTGCTACCCATTCATTCAAGGCTCAGAGGGCCAAAGTAGGAGGCCCCTAAACCAAGCTGACTATAAGGATTAGCTGTGTTTTTGAGACCTAGGTTTTGGGTTGGATTAAGATACCCTGCCTCCATGAGTATGGTAGAAGTACAAAAGATGGTTCCTATCAAACTCAGGCCTCCACATGCAAGTGTACGCTCTCCAACACAGGAGTGCCCACATGCCCGCAAACATGCACACAAACACACATGACACACCCACACACATGGAAAGAAAGAAAGAGAGAGACATAAACAGAGAGACAGAGAGAGGGAGAGAGACAGAGAAACAGAGACAGAGAGAGGAAGAAACAGGAACAGAGACAGGGAGAAAGAGAGAGGCCTAAAAATCAATCTCTGGCCTCCACACATACATGCACAGATAATCACACCACGGATAGGTGTGAGTGCGCACCTACAGCACACCATAGACTAATAAAGACATAAATCTGAATCTGAGTCTTACAGGAAAACTATGGCGGGGAATTTGGATGGCTCACCAGCAACACCTCAATCCACACACAGGCCAACTCTGCCATCTACAAACACTTGGCTAATGTCGCCTAATCTTTCCTTAAACCTCACCAAGGTCACCATAAAGGTCATATTTAATATTTTCCAAGGGTACAACATATCATAGGTACTCAATAAGTGCAGTTCCTATTAAGAACCTCCTGTATGTGAGGCACTATGCAGATGAGAATTCAAGGCCCTATGAGAAATCCCTTGCCCTGAGATCACACAGATCTGTGGTAGGGGAAGGAACCATCTTTGAAGAAGAAAATTAAAATAGCAAAATGGCTTTGTTCCGAGCACCTCGGTGAACATCGTGTGGGCTCAGACGGAGACACGCAGGGACAGGGTGGGCAGAGAGCACTCCACGGAGGAGGGTGTGCCTTCAGCTAGAGTTTGAGGGAAGACAACAGGATGCACGAAGGGGACAAAGGTCAAGGGGAAGGAGAGGTCTTCAGTCTGTCACATGACATAGGGGAAACATCTTGCCTGCAGAGTGGAGGGGTGAGCCAGAGGGCTGAAGGACAGCTCTTTTAAACTCCTGTCTAGCCCTGACTGAGACACTTTCTCAGACATCCCCTTGGATCCCTGAGATGGCATTTTCAGCTTTAACCTTTATTGCACTATGCTATAACTGTTTGCTGTCCTAAATCTCCCCCAGTTAACTAACATCTGGCTACTTTCTGCTTGTCCCTTCTGAATGAGTGGCAGAGTGGCTGAACAGCCAGGATCTTCTCTTTCAGAATTATGGACTCTGGCTCACACTCCATCCATGGAGATGGTCCTGATTTCTGAGTCTCAGTTTCATCCCATAGACATGGGGACAGCAATAGCCACCATAGACAGTAATATGAGTGAAATTAGGTTATGTCTGCAGAGCACCTGGTATATCACGTGATGCATCCTGGGCACTCAGTATGCAGTGGCTTTTATGGATTTTATAACAGCTGACACCTGGCACCACTTGATAAGTACCAGAGAAAATAAGTGCCAACCTCAGCCAGATGCACACTAGATTATGGGGTGTTCTGAGAGCAGGCCTGCCTGGGAGTGGCTACCTCCACCCTCGTTACTACCATATCTAATATAATAGAAACATGTCAAGCCTCTAACTTTGTAGGTTAGAAAAAATGACATATTCTGAGTGAATGAAACAGAAAAGTGGCAGATGTGAGGATCTTTTCATAAAATGGAGTTTATTTTGTTGCATGGGATTATTTTTAATTGATTTAACTGAATAATTATACATATTTGTAATACAGTGTGATATTAAATATACATGTGCAATGTATAATCAACAGTGTACCTGGTATACCCATCCCCTCCAGTACTGGCCATGTCTTCATTTAGCTGTATAGGATACATGGTCAGTTACCAGCCAGAGCTTGATTCTAATGTGCAAAGAGACTTTCAGTGTGCCTCTTCTACTCAGATGCACTCTTCCATTAATCATGCTCTCTCCCTCCCTTCTTGCCACACACACCTCTGCTGGCCCTTCCTAGCTTCTGCTACTCACTCTAGGAGATGACTCTGTAAAGGTTGCAGATGTCATGGAGAACAAGCCTGTTTTGTTTAACATAATGTACCAGTTCCATCTGGGCTGCCACAATTAGAGCTTTCCTCCTTTGTGTAGCTGAATAGCATCCCATTGTGTATATCACCTCCTCTCCAGCCACCGCTGGGTAGCTCAGGTCACTCCTTGTCTTAAAAGCAACAAGCTTAATTGGACACTGAGCCAATGTTTGTCACCCTCTTCCCTCCTGTGGGTCAAGACAGTTGAACGTCTAATTTAACAGCTACAGCTGAGATATCCCAATTGCTTCATTCTGCCATGTCAAGTAGCCCAAACCTTAGCTACTCTCAAATAAGGATTTGACTTATTCATCATAAACTCTATTTTATGAAAAGCCTTGCTTCAGACAGCAGGAAGAAGATAAAAACCAGGAAGTTCTAGCAGCTTCCTGACCTGACAGGACTTCCTGAAGCTGCTCCTCCTCTGAGAGACTCTTGTGAGAGGTGGACAGGGGAGAGAATCAGAGCTCCCCGCAGCTCAGGGTACCCTCCCTTCCCTGCTGGCTAGAGTTGCTTCTCCTTAACTCAACAGATTTCCTCAGACCTCAAAGCATGTCCTACCCACACTCTACCACACACACACACACACACACACACTCACACACACACAGAGACACACTCACACACACTCACACACACTCACACACACACTCCACACACTCACACACTCACACACTCACACACACTCACATACACACACACACACTCAGACTCACATACACACACTCACATACACACTCTCACACACTCACACACACTCACACACACTCACACACACACCAAGCTCCAATTCCTAACCTCTGAGGCCAATCTTAAGCAAAAAAGTAAATCCTCTTTCCTCAAATTATACTGAAGTTTTAAAAGTTGGATTTGTAAGAAATATGGAAAAACAGAAAAATCACATAAAGCACAAAAATAATCACCTGATCTACAAACAGCCTGACCCTAAGATTAATATCTGGACAAGGACGGGCATGGGTGGTACAATTGTATTGACTTTTATCTTTCTCTCAATAATAATAATAATAATAATAATAATAATAATAATAATAATAATAACAGTTGGCCATATCTGTTTATCCCAACACTGGAGAGATGGAGTCAGGAGAATCAGGAGTTCAAGGTTGTCTTCAGCTGCATCATGAATTAAAAGCTGCATGAGACCCTGTCTCAAACACTAATCATAATAGCTGTTATTAACTGCTGAGCTCTGAAATAGAGACTTTATAAATATCCCCATTTCTGTATTTTAAGATATATTAAGTTATCAACAAGAGCTCAGCAGCCTCCAAAGGAAATCAGGTGGGAGAATGAAGAATCAGGTAGAAAGCTACAGAGCTTACATTTGGACTCAGATTTATGGATTTTTTTTTTCATCTGATTGGTGTGCTGCTACTATGCATATGTTTTTAAAACTGGATCTCATGTAGCTCAGGCTAGTCTCAAATTCACTATGTAGCTGAAGATGAGTGACACTCTGCTATCCCTCCCCCCACCTCCAGAGTACTGTGATTACAGGTGTGGACCCCCCATGCCTGGTTTTTGTTGCTCTAACATCAAACCTAGGAGAGGTTTTTTTGGTTTTGGTTTTGGGTTTTTTTGTTTTTTTGTTTGTTTGTTTGTTTGTTTGTTTTTGGTACATGTTAGACTAGAATTCAACCAACTGAGCTACATCTTCAACTATATTGACTATACTGATTTCTTAAATGTATATATCCATACCAAAGTGGGACAAGGCTTGGAGTCACCACTAATTTTCAGGTCTTCATACCAAGCTTCAGACTCCATATATAAAATGATGGAGTCCAGTTATGTCTTATACCTCCCAATATCCACATATGATTTTCATGCTTATCCTCGCAACAGGTATGTAGACTATCCAGGGAATGCCCCACCAAGCCCAAGACTCTCCTTTCCTACAGACTCCAATATATCCAATATTATAGAAATATATAATATATATATAGAAATATATTTCTTTTAGAAACTAGACTCCCCGAAGTTCTCATGTCTTTCAACAATTTTCTCTAGTTCAATTTCAAAATCTGCTGCTAACGAGCAGTCCACACTCATCATCCCTCTCCCCCCCAGACCACCAGATCTCACAGGTCTCTCCACAACCCTACCCAGTGTATGAGACCTCTGATCCAGAATCCTCTCATGTCACACATGGACATTGAAGAAGCTTCTCTTCCATTCTCTTAAAAATCCATAAACTTCCTCTCTCTTGAAAATCCCTAGGGCTCACACAACCCATTTCTCTCTATTTTTTTTCTCTTCTGTCCTCTGCAGCCTCTTGTGGCTGCCACTCTGATTTGAGGGGTTAATATGGCTCCTACTTTCTCAAGTGGACAAAGAAGACACGTAAGCTTCATTCCCAGGATCAATTCTCACTAGAGGGGAGATTACTCAACATACTGTCCCTAAAGACTCATCTCTTGATGTTATCTTACTTCCATGGTAATCAGAATTCTCTCATGATTACGCCCATGAAAGAGCCTTACTCCTATTTTGATGTTTGATTAGCATATATTAATTAATTGTACATGAGTTTGTTGTGACATTTTTATACATGTATATTTTTGATCATATCCACCCTATTCTCTTCTCTTGTTTCCCTCTCCCTCCTATTTATTTCCCTCCTTTTCCTAATTAGTCCCCCTTTTTCTTTCATGTCTTTTCCTTTTTGAATGACCCAATGAGTCTCATTAGTGTTTCTTACAGGTGTATAGGGGAGGAATGGCCTATAGGCCCTTAGGCAACTTTTCAATGGTTAGACTACAAAGAAAATGTCTTGTCTTCTCACCTACCAACTATTAATTGTACAGACTCATTAAGATGTCCTCAAGGAAGAGAAGGGACCACTGTGAGCTCATTCCTCCTCCAATCTAGGATGTTGGGAGATTTGTATGGATCTTATGTTGATTCTGTGTGTGTAATCACATTGGATCCTGAAGAGTGTGCCAGTCACTATTGGCCATGCCTGAAAGCCAGTGTTAGAGAAAGAGGAAGCCAGCATCCTTGCACCATACTTTCTCATGGAAATATGGGAAGAGATTGGAGGATAAAGACTACCAATGCTCTCATTCCATGGGATCCTATAGCAAAAGACAAATGGAATCCTTTTCTAATATGGAACTCTAATTTTAATCAAGATACACACACACACACACAGTCGCTAAACTTTGCAGTTTATACATTGCTCTCACTCTGGTCACACTTTAATGATTACACTGACTAGCAGTGGTGGCTGGAAGGAGCAGTGCAAAGAGAAGTTCAGAAGCTGATTATCCACAGTTTAGAAGTGTGGAGTTGATCACAGATTCACAGCTACGATCTAAGAATATAGCAATGTATGAACACCGTTTGAAATCAGGGGCTTCAGACAAAAGTTTCAGACAAAGTGCCCCAAGCTCTGAAGGCGCGAGTGCAAAAAAAAAAAAAAAAAAAAGTCAGGGGCGCGCTGTCAAAGTGTATGAATTGCTAGGATTCCCTTAAATTAACCATTAAACTTACTGTTCACCTCTGCAACTCTCATAGATGGAACCAATCCTATAATAATTTTGGCTTCAGTAAGATTATCTTGTTTGCCTAAGGCACAATGAACTATCATCACATGGCTAATATGTATTTAATAGTTTGCGACTGTTTGGAAGTTTTGTGTTTTCTTATATTTTTATTTTTCCCCTATAATTTTTTTTCTTATATTTTGAGAAACGCCTCACATTTGTTTGGTTACTAAAGCTGTTGAGAAAACTTGAATTTTTAATACATTTACTTCACTTTACCTTACTATTTTTTTCCCTAAATTTCCCACAGAAAAATCCATTTCTTATTCCTCATTAGTTTTCAAGTTCTTAATAGAGGGAATCTACATCTAATCGAAGGGTATCTTCCTCGTACTTTTTCCTTGTTGTCAAGGCATGGTGTTTGGAATGTTGCTCCTTAGTAACTAAGGAAGTCCCTTCATGAGCCCAGAAATGATAATAATAATAATAATAATAATAATAATAATAATAATAATAATAATTTTTTAGAGATTTATTTATTTTTATTTATATGAGTACACTGTAGCTGCCTTCAGACACACACCAAAAGAGGGCATTGGACCCTATTACAGATGGTTGTGAGCCATCATGTGGTTGCTGGGAATTGAACTTAGGACCTCTGGAAGAGCAGTCAGTGTTCTTAACCACTGAGCCACCTCTCCAATTCCCTGCACCCCCGAAAAAACAACATTTTCTGAGCACTTGATGCCTTGTAAATGCAAAATGCCATTGTTTGAATTTAAGGATACACATTCTACAGTTGCTCTTCATTTGAATGAATGCTTTATTTTCTAAGGCTTTCCAGACTGCCCATTGTCTGACTTTAATTAGCCCACTGTCCTGCCCTGTTTGGAGAACTGAACTACACTTCCAGAGTTTTCCATGGTCCCCACCCAGCCACCTGCTCCTGCACAATTGTAGAAAAATTTTAAATAATAATAAAAGCAAGCCTTTCATAGGGAACTTATTTTCTCAGCTGTTCTATTGGTTCTGTGGAATTCTCTTTTTAAATGTCAGGAAATTTTAAATCCTTCCTGTTGGAGAATTCTTTCACGCAGCTTGCAAAAATAATCAGGTTTTACAGCAAAACAACCCTGGCTGGTCCATCTGGTGGGGCTGCAGTTCTGCAATCTCTTCGCTGGCCAAAATGCTTCCCAGTGGCTCTCGCTGCTCTAATGTAGCTGCATAAATACAAACAGCATTTCAAAGGCACACCAAGAGCCAGGGGTATAAAAATATGCTTCATTTTGTAACTTAGGCAACAGCAATCACTTCCTCACAGATGCAGCCTGGACATAATTTTGTGCCAAGCAGGAGAGCTGTTAAAATAAAAATTTTAAGAAACCGTCAAAAAGTTGAAATTCTGGAATCATGTGAGCTTTCTAAGGGGACATAAAATAGCTCATGGCTCAGAAACTGAAGACATTTGGAATCATATTTTTTTTTATCAAATGAGAAATTAACCATGAAGATATAAAGATGACATCCATGTTAATTTTAATTTAATATTAATTAGTTGCCTTAATTACAAAGACAACCTATTGTGCAATTGCCAAAGAGAATACACAGGTAGAAAGTGTAAAGATGATACAGTAGAAATCTGTGGAAGTCTCCCCATACTATACCACTATATTCAGTTTCACATACATTCTTACAGATGTTTGTTGCAACTCCTGGTTAGAACCTAAATTGATGCAATAGGTTAACTGACTTCAAAATGTACCACATATAGCTACACAGGTGATAACAAAGTAAATCTGTGTTTCCATAATTAGTCCCCTTTCCCTCGGAATTTTAACATGGCTTTTGCTCTTGACTCCTCCTCTGTGCTTTTGAAAGCTTTAATCAATCATTCCTTCCATATCAGTGATGGAATCCCTATGGTTGCCTAGGTTACCAAGGGTGACGACACCCACACAGAGTGAGGCTTCGTAAATATAAGGTGAGTGCTCATAAGGATATTTCACCATTCCTTCATCAATTAAACATTATCACGGACCAGATGATCAGACCTGCACAGTGCATCACTAAATTAGATCATGGAAGAACTTAAGGGCCTTTTGATTTTGTAGTGTGGGACGGGGAGATGTGGTAGTCCCTCCGTACACAAGTGTCATTGTGAAAGGAGTCAATGGTGAGCAAAATAGAAAAGGCCCTGGGAACTGTATGGTGGCCAGGACAGGTGGTCAGAACAGCTCTCGGCACCAAGAGGCATGAATCAGCTTTCCTCATACAGCTTCTGAAAGGATGACAAATAAACACAGATGGCGGTGTCACCTGCCAGCCTCCTGGTACCCTCAGCATCAGGTCTTCACTGGACTCCAGAAGCTCCACACTCACTCTGCCAACAACTCGAGAGCCACGGCTTCACCATCAGAGTCCGTGTTCTAGAACAGCACCTTCATGTGGCCACACCACAACTCTGCCAACAACTCTAGACCCATGGCTTCGCCATCAGAGTCCATGTTCTAGAGTAGCACTTTCACCATAAGACTCATTGCCCACTGGTGGACAAAGTCCAAGCTCTTACCACAGCTCAACAGCCCTTTGTGGCCGAGCTCCTGTGTCTTCCTCCATCTCCTCATCACCATTCCCTGTCTTCTCACTTCCTGTTTGCACTCCCACACCTCAGACACACTGTTACAGACATCCCACGCCTTGGTTTTCTCCACAGTGACACGTCCTCCTCCAACTTGTTAGGTGATTTACTTTCATCTTTTCAGACTAGATTCGGGTGCCATCTATATGATGGCATATCAAATCCCATTCTCTCAAGACAGTCAGTCACCCCAACTCTCATCTGTGTCCTCACTTCTCTATCTATACCAAGTTGTGGTAAAACAGATCTAGATTAGAACCCAGGCTGCCATGTGACCTTGAACAGGTCAATCTATAGGCCAGAGGATACCTTATGATATCATCTGAAAGATTAATGGTAAGCACTTGGTGAAAACACTTTGCACGCAGTTTGAAGAGAACACAAACACACCTATAAAAGTTGTCCCTTAAAGTGAATGATACATTCATAATGCTTAACTGGAAGTAGCTACAAGCTGGGCTGGTTCCAGCGGCCTCAACTCTGTTCTCTAAATTCTGCTCTAATTACACCCACACTTGTATAGCTATTGCTCCTATGGATCTATATGCTGACCACAAACCCCGTGTCTTCTTTGTGTTTCTGGAATTACCTCTGTCCTAGAGCACAACAGGCACACAGTATGTTTGTATGGAAGCAATCATAGGAAGTGCCTGCTGCTGATGAGCAGTTGTCTTCAGCTCCTTGCAGAAAAGTCAAGCTTCTCCTCCTCTGGGTTCAGTTCCTAAGCTTCCTCGCACCAGAGAGCTTCCTCGCCCCTTCTCAGACTTCACATTCAAAATCAGGGCACACTAACTAACCTGACTCCTAATCTCCCATCTGTAGAAAGTAGGAACAAGCCATTGTATCTCTTGAGCTACTTTTTCCTGGCTATGTAGCTGCTACTTACTGCTGCATAATAGCCCCTTGGCCTTAGTAGTATAAAACACTGATCATTTCTTACAGTTTTCAGTGTCATCTGAAGCTTCCATTTGCTGTCTCCTGAGGACAACTCATGCAGTTGCATTTAGCTGAGGGCTCAGGTGAAGTGCATGGCCAGAGGTACTCTCCCTTGCCTCTCTGGTACCTGGTGCTGCTGGCTGTTGGAAGGATCACCCCCACTTTCACTTCATGCAATCTCTTGTCCATCTGAAGGCTAGACTCCCTTTCTTATGAGGAAGTAAATGGTAGTGAATGAAACAGCCTTCAAAGCCCCTTGAGGCCTAAAATCTGAAGCTCACAGATCCCTTCGGCCATATTTTATCAGTCAACTTAAACCACAACCCGCTACCCTAAATTCAGGAGTAGATCAGTGAAGCCACTTCCTGGGGTTGGGGGGAACTTCCAAGAAACTGTAGCAGTGTTTTCTTCTCACAGGTGGCAGCTCATCTTTGCAAGTGGCTCCTAATCTGAGCAATTATTTTCTTCTGGCACCTGCAAAGCCCTATGATGATTTTTCACATCCAGGGCAGCCAATGAACTCCATGATTCTGTTGAGGAGCCAGGACACAGGATTTGCTCGATAGGATGTCCTTGAGAACTCGCTAAAGATGCTTGGGAGACTGGAGTCTCATGCTTGGTTCTCTTATTCACTGGCTAGTTGATTGTGGACACACAGCTGCTCCTATGCTCGGTATCTCCTTTAGTGGGCCTGAGACAATATCCACTTTCTAAGGTGGTAATGTGTGAAGCAATTGGCACCTTATAGATGCTCGTACTCATAAGTTCTAGTCGTCATGGAGTGTTTGTCATTAGTTGGATAGCCCAGATACGCAGTCTGTAAGTGAAATGTGTTTCAAAGTTTGAAGAAGTCAGACTTATTAAAAGATGTTTGAGGTAGTGTAGGCACCATATAAAGCATGACATGCATCTGATTTCCACTGATTCTGCAACATATTTACCACATTAACGCACACAATTCTCGATGCCTGTTTTTATTTCCTGCGGGAAGAAAGTATGCCCACCTAACAAGGCTATCCACTTAAAGGTAATGTGCATTGATATCAGCATACCTTTATATTTATTACAAAGTTAGTGGGAAATCATGTGCCCTACAATGGATCTAAATTCAGATAAAACTATGATGTTAGAAAGTTCAATATAATATCATTAGATTGACTTGCCTCCCACGCATGGGTAGGATAATCCTAAGAAACTAAATGTGTTAAGTGTTGCAGATCCCTTGGAGATACCACCTACCCACAAATGGCTATAGTTATTACTCTTGAAGCATCACTATCAATATCTTTAAGTTTAAGAAAATGCTTTAGAAACTTTGTAATTATTTTTAATGGATTTAACAGCTCCAAAGAAACATTATGCCACTGAGAGAGATCTTTCTTCATATATCCCAAAGTATTCCTTCAACTATGTTGGCACCTAAAAATATTATAGGGTCATAAAAATGGCAATAAATGTATTCAAAGGAAACTCCTAATCTTATCACTTTACTACCTTGGTGACCTATTAGTTCAAATTAACTCATTTTCATGGAGGGGCTTTTGGGGCAGCTGTGAGGCTGCTCTGCTAGCTACAGGAAGTTGCAGATCGGCAAATTTCATTCAAATATAAACCTCTAAATTTGGCTACCTGGTATTGCAGGATCCTGTTGTTTGCAGTATGCAAAATAAAAATTATATACCATCTTGCATGGTCAAAAGCTAGGGGCTCTAAAATATTAAATCCGGTGTTATTGATAGGATAAAAAGTCACTGCATGAGTACAATGTATTGAACAAAGAATAAAGGGAGTCAGTGGTGGCCCCTTCCCATGGGGAAGGAAGTTAGTCTGACCCAGGCCATGCTCTCCTAACCTATGAAACCTAAGAATGGGATGGAGAAAAGTAAGGTCCAATTGTTAAATCTGTCTAGTGAAAGCCTCCCCAGTCACGCATGGCTCTTTCTTCTTTGTTCTGTGAGGTGAATTGAAGAGATGTGTATTAGCATTGTTAATTGATATTAATTAATCTGAATAGTCTCTGGCCATAGAAGGAACACATACTAATTTAATAAAAGCAGTCTATAACATGATTTTGGTCCTGTGTTATAAGGCTTCGTTGAAATTTGTTAAAACACATCAAATTGCATACTTAAGATCTAAGAATTTCAGTACATGTAAATGATACCTGACTAAATCTGGCCCCCATTAAGTGAAATATCACTGGAAAAGTCAAGAAAAAAATATCACACACACACACACACACACACACATACATCTCAGAAGTATCCAATGCCATATAATACTTCTATGGGTTTGTAGATGATTATATTATTTCTCTGAATGTCCCTAACTCTCCTTTAAGCTGGATTTTTCTAAAATAGTGGTGTGTTTCTATTTTTAATTAAAGAAATTTGAAGAACTGGGGTCTGAAATCAGAAGTCCTCACTGAGTCTCACTGCTGCACCATGGCAGACCGTAGGAAGAAACTTGCATGTTCCCTCTGTGCCTCAGCTTCACCGTCAATACAATGAGAAAAATGATACTTAACCTTTAGGTTGTTTTAAGACAAAAATCACTAAGCAAACTTTAAATTAGGATTTATAAAAACAAAAATATAAAATGTTAATTAAAAAAAAACCTCAATGTGGGTCTGGAGAGATGATTTAGTCAGTAAAGTGCTTGCCATAAAAACCTGAGGACAAATATTCATCATCCAACCCCCTCCCCCGACAAAACCACAGATACCTTAGCTCACATATATTAACTTCAAAGTAAGGAGTGGGAGAAGACAAAGACAGGAGCATCCCAGGGCTTGCTGGCCCTACAGTTTAGCCGAGTTAGTGAGCTCCTGTCCAATTAGAGACCTTGTTTCAGAAACTTAGGTGGAGAGTAACTGAAGAGGACACCCAACATCAACCTGGGGCCTCCACACACACATATGTGCACACCCAGGATAAGTAAGTACATAAATAAATAAATATTTTTAAGCTTCGTATGTGAGTCAAGCAGCAAATTACAATTGAATAATTAGTAAACCAATAAGATATGAAGAAATCTATACCAATCTCTAAAAGATATGAAGAGACACAAAATCATGGATGTAGGGTAAATGAGGAAGTTGTATAATATATAGGATAAAAGAAAAAGATCCAAGATGTATCTAGGTAGTCTCAGAGGATGTACTAGAGCAAAGTTTAAGGCTGCAGTGGTTCAAAGTGGTCATAACCTGATGAAAGACATGAAACCCCAGAAAAACAAAAACACAAAATGCATCCTATACCAAGCAGAATGAAAAGGAATGTGGTTTACTTCTTGACAATATAAACTGGGTTTGAAGATCCTGGAAGGCAGAAAAAAGCTATATTTTAAAAACAACAAGAAAAGAAAAACAATCTTGTCACACAGAATCACTTCAAGAGCAATAGCAGACTTCTAACTGGAATTGTGGAAGCCAAAGACTGTGGGCTTATCTTTTCAAAGTGCCAAGAAATTAAATACTAAAAAGTTCTTATTGTATGATTGTAAAATCAGAAGTATTATCTTCCTAAAACAAAGTCAAAAGAAATTATTTTTTAGATAAATAAAACCAGAAGTGAGTTACTTTAAAAACACACACACATTTAAGGAATTTTATAGAAAGTTGTTTTTAGAAGGTGAAGTTAATATAGAAAGTCTGGACAAATACTAACCAGAGAAAAGGTAAGCATAGAAGTAAATACAGTAGAGATTGTTTAATATAATAGTAGTGTCTAAATTGCAGTTGCTTGACTTAAAGAATATAACTAACCATAGAAAAATGGTGATGAGAATTAATGTCCTTGGGTTCTTATCTTTCAGTAGGTTTTAGATATTGTTTGCAGGTCTTGTTAAATCTGCATAGTAAAGTTTTATGGGTGGCCATAAAGAATGGTAATAGTGTATAATTCCCACAGTGCAGACAAGATGAAATTACACAGAAGGAAAGAACGCACGAGGCTTCTTTTTGTCAAAGTATAGATAAAATTAACTAGAGTCATAACCGGTAGAGCCTCCCATATTAAAATTGGGCTTGGGCAGGATCAGCCTGGTGTTTCCATGGTAATAATGAAGGCTATTCAGAGGGAGGGAAGGTAGTGGCATCTTCAGGACTGGCGGTGGCTAAAGGGAAAGGTGGAGGAACTTTTAGAGCCGAGTTGTAGAAGCCAGAAGGATCTTCATCAGTCACAGTGAGCAGCGGCATGGTGCAGAGGCATGCAGGCTGGTGCTGAGGAGAGAAGCCCATGATGCTCTGCGACTTACAAATGTCAGAAAGACCCAGGCATCCAACTGAGCATTGATTCATAACTTCACCCTGGCCCTGTCTTGGCCAGAACAGGAAAAGAGAGGAGAAATGGGGAAGGGGAGGCAACACCAGACTCAACCAGAGAAGCACCTGTACAGTTACCAAGCCCACCACCATTCAGTCTCACTGACAAGGAGGCCGAGACCGAAGTCAGGAGGTATCAGAGGTCTGTAAGAGAGTCCTTCTAGAAGAGACCCGGGCAGGCAATCAGAAACTGGGAGAGTAGGCTGAACAGCAGGGGCCCTGACCGCTTGGGAACTTGTGCCGAAGCCAGCTCATCTGGACTGGATGAACTGGTCAAACAGATGTTAGGGATCCTTATCTGCACCTCTCTGGCCACTGCATGTCTAAGAGTTCCTGTCTGCCACTAAACTCAGCCAGGGGTATCATTACTTATTTGTATTCCCAGTATGAGGGACGGGACAGCACAGGCCTGAGTTCAAGACCCGCTTGGACTACATAGAGAAACCTTGTCTCAAAAACAAGATTATATTATACACATCCTTTCACCCCATGGATTCACAGTTTGGGTGGCTCCCTGCCAACAGCAGCTTTAGAGTATTCATTGGAGAATCCATCAACGAATAATTCATGCTTTACATTGTAACCATTCTGAGGAGCAGTTAAAATCTCTGCTCTTCCACTAGATCCCACCCCAGATGCGTTTTACCTTTGTCTAATAGATCGGCATCGTGATACCTGTGCTCCAGTCACTGGAAGCCTTCTCCTTGGGATGGGCATCTAATTCAGTGGGACAGTACTTGTCTGCAATGCACAGGCCCTGTGTTCAATCCCTACCCAACACAGCAAAAGGAGACAGACTTCTCCGTTACCAGGCCAACTCTCACAAGGTCTAGTGCTTAAGCTTGAGTCACCCTTGCTCCACTAACAGTTACTCCAAAGAAGAAGTGATATGGGCAATTTTACTACAGAATAGTCTATTAATTTTGTTTTATATTATTCACTACCTCTTACTGTGTCTGATTTATAAGCTAAACTTGATCAACATGTAAGTAGGAATAACAGAGCGTATGTATGCCACAGTGACAAGAGAGGACTGCTGTAACATGAGCCATATAGCACACACCGGCTATTTCTGCCAGGTGCTATTTTAAGCACTTCATGGCTGTGTTCTAACCAAAGTTCACAATAAGGAAGCAGACCTGGGATTCAAACATAGACATGTTGGTTCTACGGCATTCATTCTTAAATACAATGCTGCCGCTGCGTGGTTGCATGATGATATTTTACCTGGAAGACAGAATTCGAAGTCATAGTTATGGACAGACAAGATGATTGAGACCTCAAGATTTCCAGGATGAAGCCTGACCTCCAGTATGGTTGTATTGGGAGGTGGGGACTCAGGGGTAATTAATATATTAGATATATGATCTCTGTGTGTCATTGGAAGTCACAATGAGGAGGCTGCAAACCAGAAAGAGACCCAAACAAGAACGAAGCCATGACCTCAGATTCCCAGTTCCCGGAAATGTGGAATAAAGAGCTAAGCCCATGGCTCCAGTATTTATTATAGCAGATAGAGTAACTAGGGAGGCAGTTGGTAGGGGTGCTCTTGAGAAAACGACTCAGTCAGTAAAATGCTTACCACACAAACATGAGGACCTGAGTTTAGCACCCAGCAACCACATACAAAGATGGGTATAATGGCACACACTTGGAATCCCAAAGCTAGGAAGACAGAAACAAGAATATGCCCAGGGCTTGCTGGCCAACTGGCCTCAATTAGTCACTGATCCCCAAGGGTCCCAATGATGCCTTGTCTCAGAAGTCAAGGTGGACAAGATTGACCTCCTCTGGATTTTAAACACACACACACACACACACACACACACACACACACGTATACATGGGCACCACATACATAAACAAGACATTTGGAAAACAATGGATAATCTTCAAATATTCAAAAAAGTCTATGTGGAATAAGAGTTAAACCTATTCTGACTGAGAGAAAGAGATGATTAGAAAAGAGAGCAGACCACTTTCTGCTGAGTATAAAGAGTCAGAGACCTCCAGGAAAAGAGAGAGAGAGAGAGAGGGAGAGAGAGAGAGAGAGAGAGAGAGAGAGAGAGAGAGAGAGAGAGAGAGAGAGAGAGAGAGAACTGAGATCTCCATTGTTGGATATTGAATACATGGCATTGGAAACATGCAGGGTGATTGCATGAGAGTCTGTGAAACCTCTCCAGCTCTCAGAGTCTGCAGGACCTTAGGCTAAGAGCTCGGCCTGAGGTCTTAAGGATGCTCGACCTCCTTGGAAGGTATTTTCACCATGAACTTTATTGGGGACCATTTTGGAGCTAGCATTTGCTTTTGTAATATTCTTTTTTTTTTTTTATCTTATGTGACTCTGTGTGTGCTGTTGTATACATGTGTGGTATGTGCACATGTGTTTGTGTGAACATACAGGCCTCAGGTCCCTGTTGAATGTCTTTCCTCAATTACTCTCCCACTAACCCTGAAGCTCATGAATTCAGTGAGAATGACTGGCCAGCAAGCTTCGGGGGTGTACTTGTCTGTAACGCCCACCCCAAAGGCAAGGGTTACAGGCACATCCGGCCTGCCCAGGTTTTTATATGGCTTCCGGAAACCTGCCCAGGTTTTTATATGGCTTCTGGAAACCCAGACTCACACCCTGGTGATTGCACAGCTGACTTGCCTGCCCCCATTTGTAATATTCCAAGAGTCCGCACATCTAGATACTCTTTATGTTGATGTCTATACAACATCACCTCCTCCTGGGTGTGTTCCTGTGCATCTCCAACACCCACCTCAGTCATCTTTCCCAGTCATACATCCCTTACCTTTCTGTATCATTAGTCTCCCACAGTGGCTATAGACACAAACAAACACAAAGAAGATGGCCTAAACCAGTAGAAATCAATATTGGTTCTAGAATGGGAGCAGGCCCCGGTCCCTCGGAGCTACAGGAACAGAATCCCTTCCCCTTCCTCCTTTCTTCTGGTGGTCACAAGGGTTCCTTGACCCCCAATCATGAGGTTAGATCATTCATGTTTTTCTTGTCTCTATATGACTCCCACCATGTCTGTATCATTGAGTGCTCTCTTCTTTAAAAAGAAAAGTCATTTTATATTTTGCTTATCTACATTTTTGCCTGCATGCAGTACCCACAGAGGTCAGAAGAAGGTATCAGATCCCTAGGGACTGGAGTTACAGATGGTTGGGAACCACTGTGTGAGAGCTGGGAATTGAACCTGCTCAGGAAGAGAAGCCAATGCACTTAAGCACTAAGCCATCTCTCCAGGTCCTCTTCTCTTCTTACGGGGACATCAGTGATCTGGGAGTGCGGACACATCCTAATTCAGTAATGACCACATCTTCATATAAGGAATTATACTTTGAAAGATCCCATTTCTAAATATGGTTATAGTCACAGTTACTAGGAATTAAGTAAGACTTCAGTATTGGGGCTCAGTAGGTAAAGGTACTCACCTCCAAGCCTGATGAAGTTCACCACTTGGAAGGTGGAAGAACATACCTGACTCCTGCAAGCTGTCCTCTGACCTCCACATGTGCACCCTTCCACAATGCACACACATACACACACACACATACACATACACACATATGCACACATATATACACACATACACACATGTACAAATATATATACACATATGCGTGTACACATGTATACACACATACACACACATATATATAAATACACACATATGCACATACACAAACATACACACATCATACATATGTACAAACACATATATACACACAAACATACACATACACATTCACACCCAAAAATGAAAGGAAGGGAGAGACAGAAGGAAAGAAGAAGGGAAGAAGGATAGTTTGAAAAATATATTCTTGATTTTAAAATTAAATTCAAGCTTGTAACCAAAGACAAAAACACCTGCATTCTGTTTGCCTTCCAGGGCAGTGTCAGCTCCTCCCAGCCTCCGTTCATCCAGATGCCAGGTGAGACCTTTAACTCAACAAGCAATTTACTCCCTTTTAAGTAGCAAGTGAGTATGTGTGCTTAGTTTTCCAATGTGGGGAACCACAGAGCCCAGGGCCGCGCACAAGCTGTGTGACTACTTTCTACCCCCACATTCTGTCTCCAGCCAAGACCTTCCAATGTTTCGTTAACACATCACATTCTCATTTTTGCATTTGAGGAAAAAAGGAACAAACTGATGAGTGAAAATAGATCTCATTGAATCACCCTGAACTTAGTTAATCAGGTCGCCTGCCTGAAAGAAGCTCTGGCAAAAGCAATAGTAACCAGGCTCCTGGCACAGAGCTGAAACATCTAAAGCTCTGACCTCATGACCCAATACCACTAGCAGTTCTCAACCTGTGGGTCGTGATATCATATATTCTGCATATCAGATACTTACAATTCATAACAGGAGCAAAAATACAGTTATGAAGCAGCAACGATAATAATTTTATGTTGGAGGGTCATTACATGAGGAACTGTATTAAAGGGTCACTGCACTGGGAAGGTTGAGGACCACTGTAAGAGATGATGTGCCCACTGTAGATAAAAGGAGAAAGAAACACGAGGGGTTGGGGCTACACTTCTTAAGTACCTCCTGCATGTCACACAGTGGTTTCCATGCATTGTATTTGTGTCTCTTTGGTGTGTCTCAATTCCACAGTCCTGTGAAGATGGGAAAGGAATTTTTGTAACAGTAATAAGCATCCTTGTATACATACCCCGAACCCCACCACACACGATCCCTTCCAGAATCCAAACTCCGAAGTGATTTAGCACCCTCCAAGTTGCATGGGAAAAGACCTTCCGAAGCATCCCAGATAATTGATGTAAATGTCTCTGCTGTATTTTCCCCTCACATTTATTTCCACTCAAATTTGGTTGCATCTGCTCTTTTGTACTAAAAGGAGTTTCTGCAGATTCTCCTACCATCTAGAATTTTCCTCCTCTTTTTAAGGAGAAATGGATACACTTGGGAAAGAAGAGGGCTTTTCTTCATGACCGTTTTTATTCTGAAATTAGAAATATAAATGCACTGCCCTGGAAGCATCATCTACCTTCTCACCACCCTCAATAATCTGTGGGATGTAACCTCATGACATGAACTTTTTATTAGCCCAGATTCCTCTCCCAGGGAAGAGGGTTCATAATTAAAACTGTCACCATGGAATCCATCGCTGAGGGAAGTCAGGGCAGGAACTTGAAGCTGACTGGCTCACGGGATTACAAGCTGATTGGAAATCGGTGGATTTAAAATGAAAGTGTAGGGAGCCAAAGCATGCTAAAGGCTTTGGTGGGCAACTTGAGTGCCTCCCCAAATGAATACATTTGCATGGCATGTTGAATGCAGCATTCCACTCCCGGGTTTACAGACCAGACAGTGCAGGAGACCTGATCTTCTAGCACAGAGCTCTTAGAACCCCCTGGGAAGAGAGCGGGAGCAGGTCACAGAGCAAAGAGCAAAATAAAAATACTACATTAGGTGGAAGAGGCTCAGGGTCTCACTGTGAACAGCTCACCCAGGGCAAGGGTCCCGAGTTCACAGCTCACCCAGGGCAAGGGTCCCGAGGAACTTGGTTTCTCTTCTGGGGAGAGGAGGTAAGGACGCTCAATGGGACTCACTGCTGTTGGACGGAGGGAAGAGGGCGAGGGTCACCTTCTCCACATCTCCCTTTAAGAAAGATAATTAAGGTGTATAAAGGTCTGAGGATGTGAAGGCTTAAGTGAGTTGTGAGGGTCTGAGAAGACAATTCAAGATATGCAAATACAAGCTATAAAGGTCTAAGATGGGATATATAAAGTGATAAACTATACGGACCTGAAGCCTTGTGCCCCAAACGGATTCCCGAAAACCAGCCATTTCCTGCCACAGACGACTGTGCAGGGTCAGAGAGTGTCAAGTACATCAACCATTTCATTGGTCTTTTCTTAAATAAAACTCTCTTGCCAGTTTCAGCCTTTCTTTCTGTCCGTCCTAACAAACTTGCTGTAGGTCCTGAAGAGGTGAATAAAGGGAATCCAGTCTGACCACAAGGGGGCAGCAAATAACGCTAGAACCATCAAAGCCAGAAATGTCAGAGGGTTTTTTTGTTGTTGTTATTGTTCTTTTTCCTCAAAAACTGGCTTCTCTGCAATCATATGGCCCAGTGCAGGCCACCTCCAGATGAAGGCTAGGTGTGAGACATGGTGGTGAAGAGCGGTGTGCAGAAAAATCAAGACAATACACCTGTCCCTGGCTTGAAGTGAGGTGTGTATCCTCTTACCCAGAGAGATGTATTATGGGATGTAAAATCCCAGAAGCAGCCCTTTGGCTGTATATAATGGATGTAGTCCTGTATTTTATGGGGTGCAGTCCTTCATATTATGGGCTGTAGCTCAGAAGCTGTGAAACGATGTTTATAGTTCCATCAAAAGGCGTAGGTTCCAAATATTCCAGTTTGATTTTGTTGCTGCAACAAATATCATGACCAAAACCCCCTTTAAGGAGGAAAGGGGTTATTTCAACTTCCAGATTACTGTCCATCATTGAGGGAAGTCAGGGTGGGAACGGGAAGCAGAAATCATAGATGAGTGTTAGATGCTGACTTGCCACACTTAGCTAGCTTTCTTATACAGCCCAGTGCTGCCTGCCCAGGGAATAGTGCCTCCCACGGTGGGCACACCTAACATCACTTAATAATCAAGGCAGTCTCTTACATCCATAACCAATGACTGACCTGATAAAGACACTCATTTGAGGGAATAAGCCCTGGGGCCCAGGACATTCATCATTGCTAAGGATGTCTGCTATTTTGCTCAGCTTTGTCAGAACACAGTCACCAGAGAGTACTGAGCACACAATGCTCCTCACTGTAAGAAATCTCCTTCGATTTAACTTTGTTCAAAAAGTTATTTACATTAAAGTTCCTGTGATTTTTTTTCTTAAGTTTAAAAAAAAAATAGACACTCATTTGAGACTTTCTTAGCAATTGGTTCTTGGCTACATCAAGTTGACGGTTAATGCTGACTGGGATACCATACCAAGGAATTCTCTAACTTATCTCTCTGTGCCTCTTCCTAGAAGTATCTGGACCTGAAAGATACACGATAAATCACTATCTAGGTGAAGTTATTGTACATCTAACATGAATTCATCTCTAAAGTCAGAGTGATCTTGAAACAGTGATACAAGAATATTACATGCCATTCAAGACACATGGGTTTCTTTGTTAACAATGGTGTCAGGCACGTGGTGGGGGGTACCATCTTTTCATATGGCACCAAATGCAGAACCACATACTCTGAGTTTCCCACTTGAAACTTTTGCCCACTTCTCTCTCATGTGGCTACAGGATCACCAGTGATGTCGGGTTATTATGGTGTCAGGAGATCTTTCCTGTCTGATTCCGACTTCCATAGCAGCAAACAGTTCTCAAATGACCTCTACACCTCCAGCATGAGCAAGCCCTTTGCCTGTGAGTCCTCAGCTGGGCAGAGTCACACAGGCCTGCTGGAGACCTACCTGGCTGAGCCCTATGGAGACTACCGCCCACCAGCGCTGACCCCCACATCGAGTTCCCTGTTCAGCACCTCGACCCTGCCACCGCTCTTGCCACCTCCCTTCCCCAATGACCCAACTCATTTTGTCTTTGTGAGTATGGTTATTTCATGTGCAGGGAGGAAGAGGGGGGGTGTCCCAGCTCCTGTGGCCCAGCACTCACGTGCAGTAACCAAGCCGAAGTCAGGCGACTCACCTGGGGATTCCTGAGGCTGCTCTGCTCACACCTGGAGGTGCTGGGTCAGGCTGGCCTTGCTGGGACTCTTCTGAGGAAGTCCAGCTCAAAACGAAAACATCAAAAGTCTAGGGTTTTAAAGCAGGGGCCTGTAAGATAGAATTCACATTCATTTTGTTACTAGTCTGTTTGCTAAATGTTCCCCGTGCTGTTAATGCAAGACTTCTTCAGGCCTCTGAGACCTAAGGAACAAAGGTAGGAGTCACATCTAGACAGGATTAGATAAGCTCCCAAAGGAGATTTACCCAGCTTTCTCTTCCACTTCCTTACCAGTCCCTGGACTCTAGCTTCCTCACAACACACCCTCCTACCTTGTTCTCTCTTGATCCCTCCAAAGAAATAAGTTCAGAAAGATCTAAGAGCTTCCAATAGTCCTTTTATAGAAAACTGTAAAGCCTTCTGCCACAATAGGATAAATGGCTGAAGGTGGAATTTTAGACCAAAAGGGAGGAACCAGGAATTAGCCTTACTCTGTGGCAAGGACTTTAGTGGACTTTTGTTCATTTAGGGCTTGCAGCAACTCAAGAAATCTGTGCCCCATTTTACAGATGAACAGATCAGTGTCAGGAGCATGGTAGGTGGTACTGTGCATGAACTCAGTCCACCCAAGAAAAGTACTGTTGAGCAGGTAGGGAGCCCCAACCCCGGGTCATTCTAGAGCCTATGGCATACGGAGGACTACTAAACATCCAAACCAGAAACGAGTGCTGCCTTCCCTTGCTTCTGTAAAGAGGGATGTGGGGCCCAGACCAACATCCTCGAGGAGAAATTAACCAAGGGGGAAAAGCTGTCGGCAAGGCAGGCTTCAGCAGCAGCAAAAGCATGCAAAGTTTCTCCGGGTGCCTCTGTCCAGTGGCAGCTCTGCATCCTCAGAGCACCAACTAAAGAATAACTCCTATGCTTTTGCCATTTTCCCTAGAGAGACTCCTGGGAACAGACGGTACCAGATGGGCTCAGCCAGCCGGACCCTATGCCTGCTGATGCCCTGCAGACTTTGCCACCCAGCACTAGTTGCCTCTCCCAGCTGGAATCAGGAAGCAGCACCCAGCACAGGAACATGGGCTGGGGGGCATCCCTAGCTGGGGCTCAGTCCTACTCGCTGCATACACTGGAAGATCTGCACCACACATCAGGGTACCCTACCTCACCTCCATACCCCTTCACGTCTTTCATGACAGTCTCAAACGACCTCCCACCCAAGGTGGGGTCCCTCTCCCCAGAGGAAGGGTCAGATGTCGCTTCCCTTCATGATCCTTCACCTTGGACAAAAGAAGATGGCAATATGGCCTGGGGCTCTTATGAGTGCCGGCGAGCTTACTGAGAAGCAGGCCGGAGGACTTGTGCAGCCTTATAGAGAAGTTGGACCCTGCGTCCACAGATACTTCTAGGTGTGCTAGCTCATTCCGAACTGGACTTTCAGTTTAAGCCACAATTCTGTCAGTGCTAGTTGACAACTGTACTCATCTCTCTGTTCTTACCCACTGTAAAACCCCTACAAAACACTACAATGTCAATCAAATATTTTGTGGATTCCATCCTAATGAGTCAATCTTTACAAGGAGGCCGCTTTAGAACTTCGGTAACCCATTTTGTTCTAAATTTTCTGTTACCTTTAAAGCATCATTTTTTGGCACTGGTTATTTTTCTTATATTGCATTAAAAACTTTATGCACATCATAAAACATAATGATTTTCCTGTCTAATTTTTATTAGTTATAAAGGATGTGTATTTTGCAAAAGAAAGAGGAAATGGTCTATGCAGTTCGGAGCATGTAAAACAAAGCTCATTTTATATATATAGCATGTGACTTTAAAGTGTGCAGTATTATACACATTTCCCTTATTACAAGGACTTGTAAAGGCCCAGTAAAAAATATGGCACCTGATATAAATGCTTTACTGTCAATAAAATAGTATGAGGTCAGGAGATTGGCTTTGTAAAGGTCAAGTTTTACCCAGGATGTCCAAATGTTATTTCAGAATAGCCCCCCGCCCCATTGAAGGTTGACCAATGGTAGCTTCAGTTAAACTAGACAGTATCTGACTAATGGAATACATTACAGTTACCAAAGTGCCTGAATACAATGGCCATCCAATGATCGAAGAAGAACAATTCTTATATTTCAAAGAAACCATAGAAGGTAGGACTAGGTTGTTGCAGGCAGCAAACGGGACACCAAGAGGCAAGGGGACCCTGAGAAAGTGCATGTCGCCAGGCAAGATCATCAACAGTACATTTTCCACCTATGCAAAGGAAGACCTCTGTGGCTTATTGGGAAGATATGTATAGCATTTACCATATACAAAAAAAAAAAAAGAAAAAAAGAAAAAGAAAAGAAAAGAAAAAAGAAAGAAAGAAAGAAAGAAACTGACATCAGAAACAGGAATCTGCTTCTAGTGAGTCTGGGCAGTATGAATTCCTTTGCTGAGCTGAGTAATGCCCACTGGGGACTGTGGTTACCTGCAGGTCACGCCCATCATAAATGACCTGCACACACCTTGACATGGTGGATGCCTAAACCAAGGCCTATAGGTGACACTTACAATCTCTTCTGGTCCCTCCTGTCTCCTAGAAGCCAAGACTCCTCTTTTCTACCAAGGTCTCTAAAGTTCCAGTTTGGCCCAGTTCTTCAAGAGAGTCCCCAAAAGGTCCTCTGCTGTCATCTTATTGCTTACCTCAGCTAGGAAGGTGGGGGCGTACAAATTCTAATAGAGGTAGTAATTCATACTTAGATGCAAATTGTGAACGTGTCTCCTCTTATCTTCTGGTGGTGAGGTTTTCTGCCTCAGCAAACTAGCTCATGGAATACGAACAGAAATGCTCAAGTTAAAAGCCCTCCTCTTCCTTGTGCTCAAAGCTCCCTCGCTGGAGAGTACCCATGTAAGAACAAAGGAAAAGTGAGATTTGGTGGCTGCTGTGTGGCCACCTCTCACTGGTGACTTCCTCTCTCTCAACAGCAAGTTTTAGGCAGCTTTAGATATGCACACATACATACACACACATGTATGTATGCATGCATGTATGTATATAAATGATTATACGCATCTGTGGGAATACAATGTGATACTTTGATATGCATAATCTAATTTGCTTTCTGTTGCCATGATAAAAATCATTGTCAGAAGCAGCTTGGGAAGGAAGGCAAGGCCTTACAAAGCTCCAGCTCAGCCCATCATGAAGGAAAGTCGGGGCAGAGACCTGGCGGCCAGAGACCCACGGAGGAACACTGCTTCCCGGCCTGTCCCCCGTGGCTCCCTTGACTTTCTGGTTTTGTTTTTACAATTCAGAACCTCCTGTCAGGGGCGGCACTACAGTGGACTGTGGCCTCAGACATCAATCCTTTACCAAAAAAATAAGGCCCCACACACTTTCCAGCAGACCTGTCTGATGAGGCCATTTTCTTGACTGAGGTGCCCTCTTCCAGATGACTCTAGCCTGTGTCAGGCTGACAGAAAACTAACACAATATGCAAACGTTACACAGTGATCAAGTCATGGCAATTATCACACCCATGGCTTCAAAACATTTATCCTGTCTTGATAGTAAAACATTAAAATCCTTTCTTCAGTGATTACAATAACAATAAAGGGAATCATCTTTTCAGTTTTTTGAAATATTAACTATGTTATTATTGATGGTAGTCACTCTACTATACAGTTGTAGGCCAAAACTTGCTTATCCTAACTTACATTTGTAGCCAATGACTAACTTCTTTCCTATCTCCCTCCCCTTCCCCACCTTAGTTTCTGTTAATCACTTCCAAAAGTGATTATACATACATCTATACAATGTCTACCTCTATACATCTATACTATGTCTACCAGTAAGATCATGCAACACTCATCTTTGGGCACTTGGCTTATTTCATTTAATGTATGCCCCTGAGGTTCCTCTATACTGTCACAGATCACAGGAGTGAGGATTGAGCTGAGAGGAGGGGGGTTCTCTTTATCTGTTTATCCACTTAGGTTAATTTGAATGCCAGGCAACTCTTCAATAGCAGAGATTCCTCAAAACATCAGAAAGAGCAGTCTCATAGCCCGGCAGTCCTGATGTACACTACAATGAGTATACACCCGAAGGAAAGGCCAACCTAAGCTCCACTTTGCTTAGTGTGTGCTCACCTGGGAAAGCTGGCATCACCGAAGCAGAGGGGAGCTGTTCTTTCTGGACTCTTCTGCCACTTAAGATCTCTCTGTTCTGGTTCTCAGGAGCTCTAGAAGACCCTCTGTCATCTAGTTGTTCCTCAGACCCAAGTATCAGGCCCCTGCCCTGGAAGGAAGAAACCTGGGCCCCCTGTAGAGTAGGGATCTTCACGAGGGCCTGAGAGGTAGTTTTCTAGATCGGTTGTGTAAATGTTTTAATAACAATAGTTATATAGTACCCACCAGGGAAAGTTACTAAGTAGTGATAGTATAATGTAGT
This sequence comes from Mastomys coucha, assembly GCF_008632895.1. NCBI lineage: Eukaryota > Metazoa > Chordata > Mammalia > Rodentia > Muridae > Mastomys > Mastomys coucha. The sequence continues at coordinate 45,318,554 of NW_022196906.1, read as the reverse complement.
TTCTGTAAATTATAATTCTAACATCTGTTTAGCTATTATGTTCAGTATTCGTCATCTTGGCTCACTTTGCATTTATCTACTAGAAAATTTTGATCATTTATCTTGTAATACTCTGAAAAGACATTGGTTCTCAAGCAAGTAGAGCCTGGCTATCAGGCCTTGGAATATAGAAAGAAACAGAGCACACCAAGTTGTCTCCACTCTTGTTAAACTGGCTAACCTGGTTCTCAATGTCCACAAGGTTAACCTATAACAAGGGAGACACATACAACCCATTCTCCATCTAATGCCTGTTACAGCCATCAGGAGAGGGGGATGGGGAAAGTAGGAGTGAGGCTGATAAATTCCAAGTGGTGGATGATTTTTAAGGACCGTGTGTCACTTCCATATACTTTAATTTGGCCACTTTTTTGTTCTAGAAATGTCTTATTTTTAAAAATGGAAACAAACTACAAGGTTCTGTCAAGGAAATTAATCACATTTCCCCACACTGTTTCCTATGCAATATGTGGATATCAACCTCACCTTTGGTTGCACAATATCAGAATGTGGAAAAAATGCATTCCTCTCTCTCCTCTCCCCCTCCTTCCCCTCACCCCACCCCCACCCTCTTCCCTGATGCCTTCTGACTCATACCCTCCCACGGAAGAACCAAAGTAAACTGTGAGCCTCAGCTCAGAATGCCATCTCTTTTAGGTCTTGCCAGGACTCTGGGCATGTTTACGGTTTAAGTTGGGTGAAAGTGGTGATGTCAAGTTCAACCTACTTAAGAAAATACCAGAAGTCAAAGGTGAAACTTACAGACCACCAGTAAGGCTTAACAGGCGAAGCCTGCTGTCCTGAGTTTTCATCCCCAGGTCCACGTGGTAGGAAGGGGAGAAGTGACTTCCACTCGTGTACTGTGACATGCATACACCCCTTATGCACACACCCCAGGCACAAATAAATAAACTCATGCAATAAAAATCGTTAAGTGAAATGTAAAATTTGCCCATGCAAAGCCTGCCTTGTAGACCATCACCCGGTGAGTCACCGGAGACACAGCACGTTGTTGAAGTGTTTTTAATTCTCTTACGGTGTAATACGAACCCTGAAGAATGAGAGAAGGAAACCACATCTTCACTTTGTTTGTTTAATAAGTACTTTTAAATGATCATTATGACTTTCCACAGCTGAGTTAATTAAACAATAGCAGGGTACTTATTAAAGTGCACCGCCGAGAATAAGTCCGCAAAGGGGACAGAGCTACCAACCTCAGCATTAAGGCAGGTGCTTGCATAGAGAGAGGCATATACACAAGAGAGTATCTGCAGATCGACCTGTTCAACATGTAAATTTAAATACATAGTCAGGAATAAAACCACTTATATTTAAAGTACCAAAATAATAACTGATCCCAAGGATATCATCCTCTAATGATATTATAGTGACTGGCTAAAATTAACTTTAGAGTCAACAGCTGGGTTCTGTCTAAAGTGCCTTCTCTATTCAAGCCACTGTTACACTGTTTATCTTATACGACATATTCACTGATCACTGACTCTAGGAAGAACAACTGCCTACACTCTAAAATCAGTGGTTTTCAACCTGTGGGTCGAGGCTCCCTGGAGTCACCTATCGGATACCCTGCATGCCATTCATAACAGTAGCAAAAATACAGTTCCAAAGTAGTTAGGAAAATAATTTTATGGTTGAGGAACAACATGAGGAACTATATTAAAGGGTTGAATTATTAAAGTTGAGAACCACTGCTTTAGACAAAGAGTGATTATCTAGTTAAAGATTCAAGGGGGTGGAGGACTCATGAATGACTCACCTGGCTTGGGGCCAACAGGTTGTAGGTGCTCAGTAAACCTTCTGTAAATTGAATTAAAAGTACCACAAAAGCTATTTAGCCCCTGATTCTGTGGATTACAGCCCTCTAAAATAAGTTGACTATGGATGAATATTGAAAGTTTGTGGGTACACTCTTAAGATGGCTGATAAAGTACTTTAAAATATCTTTAAGAATAAAAATGGATGAACTTCTGAAGTAGCACAAAAAATACTGGTGCATCTTTTACTAACCATGTGTACATTGACATGTTTCTAAGAAGACATACAAATTAGTTATTTGGGGCTTACTATCTCTGGTACGATTAAAGAAACACAATAAATCAAGAACTATAACTTCCCAGGGTCAAACTAAATAATAATAAATTTTCCAGAGTTATTTTAAGCATTGGCATCATGCTTTATTAGATATGTGGTACATAAATATCTTTTAACAATAACTTCAGACCAAATAAGACATAGAGGTTTACAAAATGCATTGTCAATAGATTACAAGAAGGAACAGAGTTAGAGTTCCATATTCCAAAAGGAAAAACTATAGACCTAACAAATAATATCAAGGTATTAGCTCGTCTAGAGCAAAAACTATAATAATAGGCCTTTCCCCCAATCAAATATCTGAAGTGGAAGGATCCAGAAGTTCCAATTCTTAGAAAGTAGAATGCAAAAGAAGCATCACTCAGCCATTTTATTTCCCAACTTTGGTGAAATATTCACAGCTTTGCATGACAGCATTCTCTGTACACTTTTATGTTAGAAGTATGGTACAATAAAAATGTTTTAAGTAAAAAAGTAGCTTTCCAAGCAGTATGGTATGGTACTTTTCTTGTATAAAAAATAAATGATCAAAGGTTGGCTCATCATAACCTTTTCTTAAAGGAAAGTCTAAATTCTGAATATATACTATATGGAGAAGAAACAGGCTATGTATGCATTATTATACAATCTCCATCGCCTAGTCTTCTTGGCCACTTTCACATGGACCAAACGTGCTTCCTAAGGACTCATAAATAAATACATGTTTCTTCTATGTATTCAACATTTTGGAACTTGATATTTCCCATAACATTTGGTAACAGTGTCCCAACATTGAGATGACAAAAGGATTTTGCATTACTAAAGAAAATTTAAGGCTCTAGTCAAATTTGGAAGGAATAATGACACCTTTTCCTTATACTGAAGGTCTTTTAATATGCACATGTCTACGTTTAATAAAACCTGTTTTAGAGGGCAAAGCACAACGCTGTGCTGGGTCATTTGCATGCAAAAGACCATCGATATTTTTTTCCATTAAAAACATTCAACTTTACACACTAACAATGCCTATTCCACTCACCCCAGGTGCTGCTGGCTTGATGATGGTCAGTGACAAACTGAAGGATTTCTGAGTTTGTGGCATGGAAAAGCAGAGATTCTGAAAAGCTGATTTAGGGAGGATGGGAAAAACTATGGACAGGGGCTTTAAGGGGAGAAGGCTTGAGTGGAAAGCAAGTACTGGATCAGTCAGAGCAATTAACATATGGTGGTTGAGTAAATGGTGAATGAATGAGTGAGTAAATGAATGAGTGAAAGAATGAATGAATGCATGCATGCATGCAAACGAGCCTGCAATAGGAAAGCAGTAGTGAGCACATGGGGCCTTTGCTGGCAGAAACCAAGGCTTGCTTACCTTCGTATTCCTGGTACTCGTTACTGTGCCTGGTACACACTTGGTGCTCAAGGAACGAACATCTCAGTGGATTATCGCTCATTTAAAGGCAAAATCTGCCTTACATATAGTGAGACCCATCTCCTCCGCACAGATTTTCCTTTGAGCTAACAATGGAGCTACAAGCTAGAAAGCTACTGTAAGTCATGATGCCGTCAACTCCCTCTCAGCACTTCAATATCCTTCCCCACACCCAACATCAAGATAGTGTTATAAGTAAGTGAAGGAGCTTGTGGCAGCATACCAGACACAAAATTGTCTTTACAACCTCAGAGGAATTGTTGGGCCTTCAGGGAGGCATCCTAGAAGCAATAAGCCCCCCCCCAGAAAGAGGGTTCTGGTTGGACCACCACAAACCATAGTCAGCATAATGATCCACTTATCCTCACCACTAGCCGGTTGCTTCTTCAGGGCTCCATGTTTCTAGACTATCCTGTCATCTATGCTGCAGTCTTAAGCCCCTTGGACACACTGATAACACAGCAAGGACTTTGGGGTGATACTTACAAAAGTCTGAACACCAGTTCTGACATTTAGTATGCAACACAGGCCTGGCACCCAGGAACGATACATGAGAACTTTAAGTAATCTTCTCAGCTAGGGAAATAGTTCTTCTGTAGAGTGCTTACCCAGCATGCTCTTGATTCTGTCTCAACACGGGGATAGACAGATGAGCAAGTGAGCGAGCAAGCAATCAAGCAGGGTACCAACTTCCAGAGGCATTTGGAATCTCACACTAAAAATAGCTGGTAGCTCTAGATATCATTCATCATCACACAGACACACGGACACACACACACATGGACACACACACACATGCACACCACACAGAGACAGACAGACAGACAGACAGACAGACAGACAGACAGACAGACAGACAGATGCAAAGGGGATCTACTGAGAAAGCATTGTCTCCTGCCTCCTGAAGCATGGCTTTGACTCTGAAATGTCTGTGCTTTTCAGTTACAAGAACAGGAATCCAAAATTCCTGAATGTTGCGCTGATCTGCAGTATAGATAATGTGGGGAAGATTCTCAAAATAGGCCTGTGGAAGTAGTTTTCTGAAGTTATTTGCCAGCAATGGCATCAGACTCTGAACCGCAGGAACTGCACCAACACGGAAATACCCCAGGATGTTAGCCATGGGTTAGGCAAAGACTTCTGGGAGAAAGGATGCAGGTTTCTTTGCTCTTTGTTATCTCTGTAGACACCAGGTTTCTAAAGAGCCTATGTCTTCCAGCCTGTGTTCTCTCTGGAGAACCCATTCACCAGCACCAATGTCCTTGATATTGTCAAGGGAAAACTGTGATCTCAGGCCACCTCTGCTCATTCCTGTGTGAAAGAAGAGCTGAAGAAAAAATATTTAGTGTAAAAGAATGAGACAGCACTCCAGAAGAGGGGAAAGAGAGGCATGTATAGAGCCAGAGAGAAAAGAGGGACAAGAAATGAAGAAAAATGTCAACAGGGAGAAAAACAAGGAACAGAAAATGGGGTGGGGAGAATAAACAAAACAGCAAAGGACAACAAGGAGATCTTAAAAGCAAGACAGAAAGGAGAAAAGCAGCAAGGGGAGATGCTGACTAGAGGAAGAAAGGATGTGATGCCAGAAAGAGGGTTTCTCTAAGATCTCAGGTCTGGTCCTCAGGCCTGCAGGCCTGGCTTTGTAGAAATAGGGCCCAGTGGCTGATAAACACCAGCTGGACCAAGTACAACCACACCTCATCCTACTCTCCCCCGACGGGCGTCCCCAGCCCTGATCCTTTCCTAGATGTGTGGCTCCACCAGCCTGGCAGACAGGTCTACCCAGCATGCTTTTTATCATCCCCAGAGACCCTTTAGCTGAGTGGTTTGTTAGATATTCTACATCTAATATACTATATCCAATGTATTTTAAGTTTTCAGATATTTTTTCTATAGGCTTTTGAATCTAAAGCTTGCTTTGGGGGGCTTTTGTTTGGTTGGTTTGTTTTTTGTTTTGTTTTGTTTTGTTTGTACTTCAGACAACTCGGAGATTAAAGAGTTGAGGTCTAGACCATCACTTTATCTGCATTCCTGGAAATATCCTAGTTATTTGCAAAGGGGGGCCTTTCTGTCTCCCTTTGACATCTTGGCCTGACATTCCATCTCTCCAGGCTCTTCATCCTTCAAATCACAGGACAGAGAGCAACTCAGGCAGAGCTTCAAAAATATGCATCAGCACAGGCCCAAGCTATTAGTGAGGAGTCCAAGAAGACAGCTTGACTCCAAATTCCTCCTACTTCTCTCCTCAGAGCCTTCACAAAAAGCCCCAAACCCTTCCTCTAAAAGAATCAGGAGTTTTATGAGGTAAAAAGGCTGGGGGTGGGGGAGGGTCGAGGAATTAAAAACAAACCAAAACATAGGATTAAGGCTTGCCACAATGCAGCAGTAGAATCCTGGCCTAAAGGAATCTCAGATGGTCAAGGGCAACTGTGATGGTCCACAGCTCCTAAGAGTAAAGTGAATGCTGATGTACAAGGACTGCTTGCTGGAACAATCTGTGGCCTAGCAGGAGGGAGGATGCAGACAGGCAAGCCTTGCGGCCAGGCAGGGCCAGAGGAATACAAAGCGCAAAGCTTCGGCCTCCACTGTCCTCTAGCCTGCAGCCTGGGCCCAAAGTAGCTCTTTGCTGTGCCACACCCTCTGTCTGCCATGTTCACTCTCCAAAACCTGAGATTTCCCCCTTAAAATGGAGACTGGACGAGTGAGATTCAGTGTGTCTGTCCAGTCTGGCTCAGGTGGTTCACAGGGAGCAGCCTAGGCCAGTGGGGGCTTCTGAGCAGCCTTTGAGGCACTAGCATTGAGCTTCTTTGAGGACACCTGCTCTGTCTGTGGGCAGGTGGACAAAATGTTTAAAATAGGAGAAAAGCAAGGGTCAGGACCCAAAGGGATCTCACTCTCTGTTTCTCTGGACTCTCTGTGGGGTGCCTGTGTGCAGGATTTCTGCAGAAGATAGTCCATTTTGTTAAGCCTTTGAATATTCAAATTGAAAGTATCGCGCAATCATTGATTGTCAAATCATGGGTTTCTAGAGGTTTTAAATACTTGGCATGAGGGGGAAAAAACTCAAACCTATACCCGAAGGTATAAAACATTTATTCTGTGTGTCTCCTGATCCAGGGACCGGGGTGCTGCCTCGTGTTTTGTGAAACTTTAAAAATGTCGCATCTCTGCCTTTCTCCCTGCACAGGAGCCTTCCTAGGTGCTAAGTCTCTGAAACTGCAGCATCCAGTCTCCGGCCCAGCTCCTGCTGACCAGGATGTCGGGTAACTCAGACGCTTCTCCAGGGGTCGGGTCAAGAGGGCCAGGGGCACTTGGATCCGAGTGTGTTTCCTCTGCTTTTCCTGCGTATAACAGAGAGGCACAAAGTCAGGGAATAATAGTCAGGGCCGGGCATGGATCCAGAGAGGACGCGAGCCCGCTGTGTCGGCTCCCTCTGGGTGCCTGCTCCCCAGAGCAGAGGCCCAGAGACCCATAAGGCCACTCCGGACAATCGCGTGCCCCACGCCCCTGCCTGCCCTTTCACTTTTCCACCTTGGCGTCCTGGGAATTTGGAGGTGCCGACCTTGTGAGCCCAGAAGCGGCGGCGCGGGGGAGCTAGAGGCTCGCGGTGAGCCCTGGACTGGAGCAAGACGCACCCGGCTGGGAGCTGGGCTGGGGCTGGTTCCGCGTGGACCCCGAGGCTCGCCCGCGCTGCCTGCAGATCCCAGAGCCGACCCAGTCCGTGGGAATGGGAGGGAAGGAGACTGGAGCGTAGTGGGCGCGTCCTGGCACTGCAGCAAGACAACCGACGCCCAGGACCGGGAAGAATAGCGCACTAACTTTTCTAGGGAATCCTAGGTCTCAGGATCTGGCTCGTGGGTGGGGGTCTCCCTGCTGTCCAGCCGCGGTCCCTACACTAACCAGGCGAGGCGCTGGTGGCCTGGCACTGTCGCCAAATGCCTAGGACAGGGACCATTGTGCTCCGCCCCTCCCCGTGCGACTAATAAGCGCTCTCCCCAGGGTCAAGGTCGGGGTGGGAGTCACACTGGGCTTCTAAGTCAAACCCTACTCGGAAAGTGCGTCTGCCGGGTCTAGCCTTGCCTAACAACCAGCCAGACCTACTCACTGCGCTCTGCCGGGGAACCCCAGGCTGTCACCGGTCCCTCCCAGCCGACCCGTGCCTAGCACGGCCGGCCACTTGGGCTCTCCCAGGTCTCCCGGCCCAGCTCTGCCGGCTCAGGGGCGGCCCCTTCCGGAGGGCTGCCTCCAGGCGACTGCGCGGTCCTAGGGAGCCTCGGGATGGATGCCTTTACTCAAGAGCTGTAGCTCTTGCTGGAGAACCCTCCACAGCCCAGTTCTCCAAACGCCTGCACCGGAAAGGGAGGGGGTGGGAAGAGATGAAGAGAGCGACAGAGCCGGGGAGTAGAGGGAGAAAGTGGGTGAGGGAGAAAAAAACATATTTGAAAAAGAGAAAGAACCGACAGGAGAATCTTTCCCGAGCTTGGCCCCTTTTCTGGGGTCAGTGCAGTAAGTCCCTCACAGGACAGGACAGACTGCCCAGACCCCTGCAGCTCTCTCAGGGCTGGCTTCCAGACCAAGGACAGCACAATTAAAGGTTGACAGTGTGTGTGTGTGGGGGGGGGGGGGGGACGACGCTGCGGGGAGGTTGTTCACCATATAAGCATTATGGTGAGGGCCGCGAGATCAACTGTGAAACAGAGAGTACCCCCAGATCCACGAGCTGATCCGGAACCCCAGATTTTACTATCCTAGCCAAAATAGCAGGCTTGATTGACCTCCCTCCACATTCCAGAGCAGAACAGCTTGTACTGTTCTGAAGATGGGGCCCAGAGAGGGGTGAATAACTTCATAGATGCCCACAAGAACCGTTCCCACTAGGACCCTGAAGCACCTGCCTGCGTTCACCTTTTCTAGCTTGAGAAGTGTGGATTTTTTTTTCTTTTTACATTCTCTTTGTGTGTTCTTCAAAGGTAGAAACTTGGCCTTGGGTATCCTAACCTGACCAAGGGAATCCTCACTGTATCCCCGTGACACCCAAGCTTTGGGATTGACCACTGACCCTGTTGCCTCTCCCCAGAAAAACCTAAGGTGTATCAAGGCGTCCGTGTGAAGATGACAGTGAAAGAGCTTCTCCAGCAAAGAAGGGCACACCAGGCCGCCTCAGGGACAACTGTAAGCACCACCCTCTCCCTCTCCCTCCCTCCCAGCCCATGGATGGCCTCATTCAGACCTGTGTCAGGGAAGATGCAGAGGCCACCCACAAGCACAGCCCTGCTCAGAGATGCTTACATGTGTTCCCAACTTCATCCCAGGTCACCACAGGCAGCCACAAAAACATGTGCGACATGGTGTAGGGCTCAGGACTGTGGGAGGCTCATCTCTCACTGCTCATAGTGGGGAAGGCTTCCTGGTCCTCTGCAAGGGAGAGAGGCAGCCAACAGGTTAAGTATGTTTGTACAGTGTTAAGAGAGTATTAGATACAGCCCCCACAAACTCATTGAAAAAATATCTCCCAGAAACCTATTTAGTTTCTCTGTCTAATCTAAACCTATTTAGATTCTGAGGTCATGTATATGAAAAATCACCAGTCACTAGAAGTCTCTAGAAGAAAAGGCCTCTGTCTCTGGAATATGCAGAATTATTATAGAACTGATCTGGGTAAGGCACCCTGACACCTCAATTTATTACCTGAGTGTTTAGGGCAGCTGCAGAACCATGTAAGCCAGGCATGCTTGTCCACCAAGAAAGAGTTCAATCCGAAGAGCCATGACAGTATCCGCACATGATACTGTTATTGCTTGTCGTAGGTATAGTTATAAGGGGATGATCAGACAGGACTCCAGACTTCTATGTTATCACTGGTCTCATCAGCATGTGATCCTGTTCTAGGTCCATGTAGGATCTCATGAATGGAACTTTGGCACATCAAGCAACAGGAGGGAGAAACTATGGAGGGATAGTGAGATAGGCTTCTGAGCCAGAGGGCCTGGGCTTAGTTCTCAGTAACTCTGTGTCACATGTCCTCCAACACATTGACTTACTAGAGTCTTTTTTTGTCTGTTCCCCTAATCTTTCAGTTGAAAACTAATAGGGTTATATAAAGGTTAAATAAGTACCGAGGGGTGTTCTCCATGGTAAGTGCTCAACATATCACTAAAATAAATTCCAACTAAGGATGGATAGGCCATTTACACTAATGTATATTCCATCTTTCTTTCAGAACTTAGAGTTCAAGAATATTTGCTATGATTTGATACATTCAACTAGAGAAGTTAGTTGTCCCCACTTACAGAATTTCAGGCAACAGTAGAATGTCCTTACAATACAAAGGTGGATTTGCAGTGATTCTTTGTTCAAAGTACCTCTGTATATTAATTATTTCATTTGACTGTAATGATCAAATGACATAAATAGATCAGAAATCTGTATTCCTCCACGACAGCTAAGATCCAAAGTCTTGAAATTAGTAAGAGGCTAAAGGTAGAAACAAGATCATCGTATTTTTCAATATTGGCTCTCTAAATTCATTGTTCTGCAGAGCCAACCATACTAACAGGAGCTTAGTAACCACAATGGTTCATCACTAAACCATTCATCAAACCAGGACCAGGAGTTTTGGTCCTTGGCAGAACTCAGCTTCAACTATACCCAGAGCATTCCAATTTGGCAAAGCAATCCTGTGGCTATTGGGTTCTTAAAGTTTATGTGAGCACCCTTGGCTCATAGCAGAGAACAGGGCAGGAGGAAGGATTTCACCTCAGTACTTGACCAAGCTCTGTTCCTGAGAGAAGTCTGATTTGGCATTTTCTGAGTTCCCTGTGAGAATGAAGCAAGCCTTCAGAACCAACGTCTGTTAAGGACGGAACGCTGCTAGCTGGGATACGCTCTACTGTGCTTCCTAGAAACTTCTCCTCTCTGTCCCTTCCAGCTCACAGGAGTCATTTCAGTAGGAGACCCAGATGTAGACTCTCTTTCTGAGAGCAAACAGAAGGATTTTGGGGTTCTGGGACTGCTACAGTGTACCCAGTCAGCGAGGGTGGCAGATCACCCCAGGGAGAATAATGTGTGCCTGCTCTAGGCAGACCTTTCCAGTTTGGTAGACTGTATCCAACTTGGTCCAACATTAAAAGACCTCTCTGGGAAACAGTCATCCAAGAGAGAATTAATTGTGCTAAGTACTGCAAGGCAAGAGTAAATCTGCCTTAATTGGCTATGAAGTCAGAATAATAACTGTTTGAACCTTTAAGAAACCAATCATGAATGGTAGTTATAGACTGAGGTAGATATCTAAGTCTCAAATTGTAGCAGAAGAAAGTATACATGTCAGACTGGTACAGTTAAATTTTTTATTTCAGCCTTATCAGTCTCACACACACACACACACACACACACACACACACACTCACACACACACCACTTCTTTAAGGGCAAAGAGAAACTTGAGTTGGTGCTTATCTAAAGATAAAATTTACCTTCTTTTTAACCACTAGTTTTCCTTTGTTTTGTTTTAATAGGCTTAATGTGTTTTTATATATTGTCGATTGTGGATGTGTGTGCTGCTTGAAATAAGAGAGGCACCGTTCTTTGTATTCTGGGAGCAAGGCTGAAAGTGAACCAAGGGCCAGAAAGATAATATCAAACAGGACATTGTAAACATACCTCCAGGAGATAACAGGAGAACAGGGAAGCAAGCAAACAGGCCAATGGGGAAAGCAGTGGGTTAAAAGCAAACTCTACCAATGAAGCAGATTTAAAAAAGAAAAAAAGAAAGAAAGAAAAAAAAACCCCTCCTTCCAAGTCCTTCAGCTCAAGCTGCAGCCAAATATTTGCATAAAGAGCTGGTAAAGGCCTCCAGCTTCCTGGTTCATGACATTAGAGCATGGATCGTTTTCAAAATTAACACACCTCCTGTTTGAGCAGTGGCTGGCTGTGCAGTGCTTTCGGTGGCTCAGAGAACAGGAGTGAGTCTACTCCTGCAACCCAAGAGAGGAGTGGTGAGCTCCCCTTCCTAGCCCAGAGCCACAGCCATGGTCCCTTTAAACTTTAAAGCCACCACCTGAAATCTAAAAGAAAAAAAATCCCAAATTACTCGGTTAGCATAATTGTCCTTTCAACTGGAAATGGCAAGCTGCTTGACTTTAAACATTTGAAAGGCTCAGCCTCATGAATTTTCAGTATTTAGATACTGTAATTTTAAAAAGTAAATTATATAGAAAATAGAAAATTTTTTTAATTTGCAAAGAACTATTTTTCTGGCTATGAACTCAAATATTTATAGGCTCTGAATCACTAAATACTTCAGAATTTTTTTCTTATATTTTAGAGGTCATAAATGTGAATATTTTAGCTTCTCAGATTAAGGAAATCTAGAAACAATGTCTAATTATTACTTATTTCTTAATTAATTAAGAAATTAATTCCTAGGACACAGAAACTAAGTAGTAGGTACAAACTTGAAGAAAACGTATTGACTATAGTCATAGTTGGGTTAAGTAAATGTTAACTCTTACTCATTATAAAATAAATTGCTTAATAGAAAGGCTGCTTATTGACTTTTCTTGAGTTTTCCTATGTCTGTAACAAAAAAAAATGACTTACATTAACCCTTATCAAAATTAATAACTTAATATTTTATCAAGGAATCTGATGTTAGGAGGAAAAAAACAATGCTCAAGTAAGCAAACAAAAAAGCAAATCTCAAATATAATGCCGGCTGTGTTTAAAGTCCAGTGTTCTCAGAAGAAGGCTTACCTCAGAGCAGGAGCAGCTGTCCCCATCGAATCCCCTGCCCAGCTTCCCCAGGGGGGGAAGCGCAGCCCTTCCCTCTGCTTCAAGTTCCTCTTCTTGCCTTGACAGCTGTCAGGAAGCAGCAGTCTCCACCTCCCAGACACCACCATGCCATCGTCTGCAGGTCAGTACAGCCAGCTTTATGGTTTCCTCAAACCCTTTCAAAAGTCCATCTCAGAAGCCCTTCGGAGCCTGATGCAGGGGGTTAAGAGAGGCACCACCATTTAATTGGAATCCAACCAATCAGAAGGTGACTCCAGATACAAGCCCAGAAAGACATGGTTTTGCCTTCATTCTGAACTGTCTACTCTGTACCAAGACTCTATCCTTTACATTCATCCCAGCTGCTGGTCTCCAAGCAACTCGACTTCACTCTAAAATCAGGGTTGGCTTTAGAATCATGTCGGCTTTTCTTGGTGCAGTAGGGGTTGTAATCAGACCATCCAGGATGATGTCTACGCTCTTGCTCACTGAGCTTGTAGTCCACGGGGGCTTCCTTCCCACTCTCTACTCTCTTCCCAGAAAGCTTTCAAACAAGTGTAAGTTTCCCCAGCCCCAAACAAATAACTCTATTACATAAACAGTCCTTCCTATGCCGCTCAGCAGCTACGAATTTAAGGAGGTCATATAAAAGGAAGCCTGTGCTTATGGTAGTTCCCACCAAATATGTCACTTTAATTTAACTTGAAAGGAACCTGAGACTTTTAATGGGCTCCCTCTAAACCTGCCCCTCTCTGAACCTTGCAAGCTGATTATTATACACTGGGAATATTCATATTAACTGGAAAGGGGGCGATGCTTTTTTCAGATTATCCTCATTGTTCTCTATGATATTTTTCCCATTGTACTCTCAAAGTGTCCACAAGTAAGACACTTCTGCTCTTTGTACTTCTGAGCAAAGTGCTATTAATTTGTACACTACATTCTAAGTGCCCAATTTTAGCATGTGCATCACTGTTTGTATCATTTCTCAAAACCCTCCTCTCCACAATTTAAGTCCCTTACATGAAAAGTTTAGGTAAGCAACAAGAGCGTAATGCCAGAAGGTTTTCCAAAGCCCCCCAATAAATTCATCAGAAAAGTTTCCTTGAGCTGCAGATAGTTTTAGTCGCTAATGCTTTTATAGCCCCGAAAGCGGAGGCTTGTGCTCTTCCTTGAATGTGGCATTTAGATACTGGCTGGGCCACATGCATTCTGATTAGATTAATTTCTCTGGGACTGGGATTAACCTAAGACAACTAACACAGTTCAAATTCCAAAAGTGTTTACTTATAAGGAATTTCCCAACCTCCATTTCCCCCTAAATATAATAAATAGAAGAAAACTCTATTCAAGCCTATTTTGCAATTTTTAAGTAAAAAAAAAAAAATCATTTCCCTTTCTCTTCTAGGACTGTATTTTGAGCCTGAAACAACGTCTTCCACACCCAGTTATTTTCAAGCCCGAGAATTTTCCACCTGTGTCTCTTGTGAAGAAAGTCCTAGCTGCCTCGACCAGATCTTCGAGTCCTACCTTCAGACAAACACATTCCCAGAGCTCAACTCTGCACACATCGCCCCCCACTATTTCCCAGAGAGCTGTCAAGTGGCCCCTTTCTGCCATGACCAGAGCCTGGTAATTGATCCGCATCCTTCCTGGAGCCTGATGCTTGCTAACTGCGGGGTAGAGATGCTTTGTAGAAGTGTTTGCATCATCTCGTGAGAAAGCGTACAAACGTTATCAACCAGGAAATAGTCAGGGAAGTATTTTAAAGTTCAATGTGTGGGCACTGCGAAGGGCATAAACCTTTGAATACACGTATTATGATTTCCCATGTAAGTGGATGTCTAGCAATAAAAAAGAACTACTCTTTTAAAAAAAATCTGTTAAGACATCTGTTTATTTGGAAATCAATAGTTTTAACAATAGCCCTTAGATTTTTTTTTTTTAGTCCTTGAAATGGATCGAGGCTACTTCTACACCAACATTCTCATGGGGCCTGGCTTAACTGCTGAGCTGGTTCTACTTACTGGCTGCTTTGGGCTGCCTGGGGCAAAAGAACACATTTAAGCCTGAGATGGTTAACATTTAAGCCCGTGGTATATGCCTTAATCCAAGCACTTGGGAGGCATGGACAAGAGGGCTAGGAGTTCAAGGTCAGCCTCAGCTAAATATATAGGTATAGCCTAGGCTACATGAGACCTTCTCTCGAAACAAGACAAAGCAATCCTAATCTTTGGAAGAATTTGGATTCTCTATTCCTGATGGATCTCAAATGTTCAAAAACGTGTTCTCTTTAAAATGAGTAAGACTATTGCTTTTATGTCTTAGGGATCTGTAATGGTTTTTAAACTGTGTAAGGTTTTTTCCTTTTAAAAAGAAATGTGCATACTTATTATTTTCATTTGTCAAAAGTCTATATGAGGAGAAACTGGATTTAGAGAAGATAGGAAAGTAACTCTACAGAACGTGCATGCATATTTTCATGGGGGCATAGCACACAGTTTCTGCTCAGCTTCCAAGGTTGGCCACTGTAAAGGTGCTTAAGATGTATTAGATCTCTGGCAGCTCCCAGGGGAATACACTGGTGACAGGAGCTGGGCATCCTCGGGTGTTCTAGATGCTGGGCCTATGAGGACTTGGGTTCTACCTCTGTGTGTTTACCTGACTCCTCCTGTTCAAGAGTGTGAAGAAACGCCCAAGGTGCCACCTGCAGCTTACACTGTGGCACGCAGCAGGATCTGATGTGCAGGTGACCTGAGACACAGTGAGATTTCGTGGTTTAAGAACAAAACATCCTGCAAGGTTTTAACAAAGGCAGGCAGCAGAGCAAGGCAATTGATTGTTGGGAAAGAGAAACAGAATCTGGGATGCGGTGTCATGAAATCACAGTCGGCAAATGAGATTACTTCCAAAGACTAGGTTAAGGGTTTTAGGCTCATTCTCAGCCCTAATTTTCTCACTTTGCAGGAGTAAATCCATACTGCCCCGTTCCTTTAATCCTGTCTAAGTTACCAAGCTTTTTGTTCCCTGGTTTTCATTTCTCTAGATTCCAGGATCGCCTTCGGATTCCTCCAGTCTCTCTGGCTCCTTTGACTGCAGTTACTCGCCAGCTCAACTGCCTTCCTACACTCCAGAAGGCTACACCTCTCCTCCTCTGGATTCCCTACACTCCAGTCTCCCAGAAGAAGGCTACTTCTGCCAGCATTGGCCTTCTCACCCCCAGTACAACCACGCCTCCCCAGGCACCCCCTCCTCCTCCGTCTGCTACTATGCATCCTGTGAGGCAGAGCATTTGGATGCCCTCAGAACCACAGAGTTCTTCTCTTACTCTGGCATGGACTGTATAGACTTTGCCCCTCCGGCAGCCACCACTAGTGATTTCTATAAGAGGGAGACAAGCTGTGACGCCTGCTATAGTTAGTAGAAACCACACTGGAATGTGTCATGGGTGTATCTCTTTCTCTACTGCATCTAGGTGACACTTCAACCATTCAACCCTTTCACAAACTACCCCACATATGGTTTACATTTCACCATTTTCAACCACCTGATAGGTAGCATAGGAATCGACACAGTGCCCTCAAACCTGGTCCTGTGACAGTCTTATTTTATACACTCACTGTTAAATTTTTTTTTTTTTTTTGGTATGGATTTTTCCAGAGCCTTCCTTCTCAGTATAACGAACAAACTCTTTTGTAAACTAATAAATAACTTTGTATAATACACGTTGTGGGTTTTATTTTTCAATTTCCCATAGTAGTATTGTTTGATTTCAATATCATCAATAACCAGGAAACAACTAACTGTACTCGAATAGTTTCATCGTAACTTACTCATGCATTCAAAATCATTCTAATATGATGAAAAGTCCTGGATGCCACAGAATAGAGGGATAGGCATTGCTGAGAAAGGAAAAGCCTGCTTTGGTTAACCAAGGATGTACATTTTGGAGCAGCATCAGACAAAAGTGTGATGACTCACTCACCTCTCATATCCAGCATCCATCAATGGAATGTTAATGTGACCAAAAGCACACACTTTACCTACAGCAGTGTTAACCTTGAGACAACTCCTTTGCATTTCCAAAGTACTGTTCTATAAACTTTCTCTGCAAATATTGGTCTTCGTTCACTTGACATCTGCTGTAGAGTAGACCCAGTGCTGAGTTTAGATTCATGCTTATCTCCTCTACCTGAACTTCTGCCTTAGATCCCTAAATATGTCTTACATGTGCTTACACAGGGATTTATAAGACTGTCTGTGTTGTTTACAATTGACTTTCAAGAGTTTGAGTCCTCCAGTCAATCTAGTGAGGAGCCCAGGTGTCTTCCAAAGTCAAGAGAAGTAATGTGTTTGGAGTCAAACTGCACCAGTCAAACTTCACCTGTTATTCTTGTTCGCTCGTGGCATCTGGAGTCCACAGAGGTGAAATCTGGGGTGCATTTCCCATGTCCCCTCTTTTCATACATGGTTCAATATTGGCTCCACAGCTACAGTTCTCTGAGCCCTCCCTGTGTGGTAGACTGTGTGCAGATTTCTCAGGCACTATCCCATTGATTCATCATAACAGCATTGAGAATACAAGAGGAGTCTAGGCCTCGGAAACTTAAATCTCCCAGACAGTAAGCACCCAAACCTGAGTCTAAAGGAACCCCAAACTCTGCTCCTCACACTCATGTGGCAGGAAGTTTGAGCCACCTTTCAAGAAATACTGTTCAGTAGACTATGGAGTCATTTAACCCCACAAAGAGGTCTGTTGTCGGCTGTATCAGACATCCCTGGAAGGATCAAACTGTCCAAAGACACCAGGGTGTGAAGCATAAAACCTGCTAAAGCTCCAGGGTAGCAGAGGGGCCTAAAAGGAGAAGCTGACCCACTGGTCCTTGGTGGCCTTCTCCTTATGAGAAGACAGGGGTCCTTTCAGAATGACACCATCTCTCTTCTCCCTGAGGACTTAGCTAAGGCTTTGGCAAACAAGACAAGTTCTAGCCTGCCTCAAAGAATGGCTGTGCCAGGGAAATGGAACAATTGCTGCCTTTCTGAGGTGCCAATAAAATTAGACTTTTAATGGCTTGAAATTAAATTGATGCTGGCCTGAAGTCAACAAATACCTATTCATGCTGTCCAAAGCCACTTCATACTCTCCATGGAGTATGGCTCCAGCAGCTGTCCCCAAGAAAGAGCAGAGGAACAAACATTGTTCAGTGATTGGTGCTAATATGTTCCTGCCCTAGAGTCCATTTCTCCTCCTGTTCTTGCTTCTCCTCTTCCTCTTCCTCTTCCTCCTCCTTCATTTTCATCCTCTTTCTCCATCAGTTTGGTGTGTTCTGAATCAACTTCCTTCCAGTTTTAACGAAGGCTGTTTCTGGCATCCTTATTTTCTTGATCTCTCTCTCTCTCTCTCTCTCTCTCTCTCTCTCTCTCTCTCTCTCTCTCTCTCTCAGGAATGCATGTACACATCTCATGTGTATGGAGGCTACTAATAGATATCAACAGACAGACAGATAATCTCTTCATCTTAAAATACTGTTTAAGAATTTTTAGATTTGAAGCGAAACCAATAGGTCAAGTAACATATTACTAAACAGATAGACTCTGCCCACACATCTGCCATAGCTCACAGGAAAGTCCTGGGATGGTGCATTGCCAGCAACACAGGGCAGCCTAGACCAGTGGTTCTCAACTGTGGATCACAACCCCTTTTAAAAGCCAAAGATCAGATATCCTGTATATCAGATAATTACGATTCATAAAAGTAGAAAAATCACTTTCATGAAATAGCAATGAAATAATTTTATGGTCGGGGGTCAACACATGAGGAACAGCATTAGGAAAGTTAAGAACCACTGGCAGAGACGATCATCAGCATGTGCCTAAACACATGACAACATGCCTGTGCCTCGGTGTGAGAAAGCATGACGAGGTAAGTGTGGGTTCTACATGTCCTACAAATATATACATCTATCCTAGCCCTTTGTCTACACTGCACAGTCAATGTAGACCTTTCATAGTCCTTTGAATATACTGCATAGTCAATGCCTGGCCTTTTAATGGAAGGGCCTATTAACATAATGGTAATCACTTACTCTCTCTGTCTTATTTCTGTGGACCTGTGCTTCCTGGATCATCCCATAATCGGTACACAGCCACACAAGTGTCAGATTTCTATTGTCTCATTTTATAAATGGTGAAACTGGAGTTAAGGAGATGAAAACTTTGTCCCATGTCACAATATTTCTAATAAGAGTTCTTATTCATAAGATACATGAGGGTATGGTTCAAACTCCCAAAGTTTCTTCAGTACATACTCCATACCTAGAAAAACAATCTTTTTGGAATTTTACCTTTCACTATAAAAATCATAGCTGTATCTTAGTTGGCTCCTCGTGCAGCACAAACGTTTAATAAAATTATATTTGGAAATTGGGATGAATAAATCTATTCTAGAACTATTGAGAATATTAGTCAATATGAACCAAATGCTCAGAATGTGCTTTCAGAGTACAAAGGGGAAGATTAAAGAGACTCAGTTTTTAAAAATGATGTCTGTGAGAAGCTCAGGTTGGATGGGCACCCACTTTTAAGTCTTCTGGAAACTAAAATTATAGCTCAATTCTTAAACCCAAAAGAGATAAGATGAAACAGAGTAAAAGGGAGTAAATATTTGTAAACTCTTTTTTAAATTTTTTCATTTTTTATTAGAGTTTTTTAATTGACATTTCAAATTTTATCCCCTTTCCTCATTTCCTCTCTGAAAACCCCCCTATCCCATCCCTCCTCCACCTGCTCACTAACCCACCCACTCCTGCCTGCCTGTCCTGGCATTCCCCTACACTGGGGCATCGAGCCTTCACAAGACCAAGGGCCTCTCTTCTCATTGATGTCCCACAAGGCCATCCTCTGCTACATATGCAGCTGGAGCCATAGGTCCCTCCATGTGTACTCTTTGGTTGGTGGTTTAGTCCCTGGGAGCTCTGGGGGTACTGGTTGGTTCGTATTGTTGTCCCTCCTATGGGGCTGCAAACCCCTTCAGCTCCTTGGGTCCTTTCTCTAGTTCCTCCATTGGGGACCCTGTGCTCAGTTCAATGGATGGCTGTGAGCATCCACTTCTGTATTTGTCAGGCACTGGCAGAGCCTCTCAGGAGACAGCTATAACAGGCTTCTGTCAGCAAGCACTTGTTGGCATCCACAATAGTGTCTGGATTGGGTAACTGTATATGGGATGTATCCCCAGATGGGACAGTCACTGGATGGGCTTTCTTTCAGTTTCTGCCCTGTATCTCTTCCCATGGGTATTTTGACCCCTCTTCTAAGAAGGACCAAAGTATCCACACTGTGGTCTTCCTTCTTCTTGAGCTTCATGTGGTCTGTGATTTGTATCTTGGGTATTCCAAACTTCTGGGCTAATATCCAATTATCAGTGAGTGCATACCATGTATGGTCTTTTGTGATTGGGTTACCTCACTCAGGATGATATTTTCTAGTTCCATCCATTTGCCTAAAAAATTCATGAATTCATTGTTTTTAATAGCTGAGTAGTACTCCACTGTGTAAATGTACCACATTTTCTGTATCCATTCCTCTGTTGAGGGACATCTGGATTCTTTCCAGCTTCTTGATATTGTAAATAAGGCTATTATGAACATAATGGAGTATGTGTACTTGTTGTACATTGGAGCATATTTTGAGTATATGCCCAGGAGTGGTATAGGCTATTCCTCAGAAAACTGGACCTAGTACTACCTGAGGACTTGTTTTTCTTTTGGCCTATATTGATACATTATGTTTGAACTCTTCCTCTCTCACATCTTATTGGTTGACTCCACTTTTTCAATAAGGTATTGCTTTTGGATGAAGGGAAAAAACAGAGAATAAAGTCAATGCTAGAGAACAGAGTGCTCTCTCACTCATCCTCTCAACTGAAACCCATGTGGAGTCAACACTGTCTAACTTCAGAGACTTGTGACAGATAGCTCATAGGAAAGGACCCATAACCAGTGAGAGTTGGCAAAGGTTAAAGTCATGGTCAGGGACATCAACTAAGAAGCAATAGCTCCAAGTCTGCATATTGAGAAAGGTGGTCACCATGCAAGAGGTTAGAGCTTGTGTAACTCCACTCTTTCTTATGCAAGGTTTTCATGGAAAAAATAAATTAATAAATTCAAAAACTATCCTGCCCTGTATATTGAACATGTTCAAGAAGGGTTTGATCAATTCAACTGATGATATATTTAGAACTAGGAAGGGACTTAGAGATCATCTACTTCAGTGGACCCCAACTACTGCAGCACATCATGATGATCTGAGGGGATTTCTTTTCTTCTCTCTCTCTCTCTCTCTCTCTCTCTCTCTCTCTCTTTTAGATATTTTCTTTATTTACATGTCATATGATTTTTCTTTTCCCAGTTTTCCCTCCCAGGAACAAACAAACAAACAAAGCATTAACATCTAATTTGAATATGATGGTGTGCCCTTGTAATCCCGAGCTGGGGAGGTTTGGGGCTTGTTGGCCTGCCAGCCTAGCCAGTTTGGTGAGTTCTGAGTGAGAGAACCTGTCTCAAGCAAGGTGGACAGTGCCTGAGGAACAACACAAGACCTTGTCTTTTGGCATGTGTGCGCACGTGTGTGTGCGCGCACGCACACACACACTCACGCTCGTTCTTTGTTCTTTCTTCTTACCCAGCCCTAACCATATGAACCTCTTTCTAGGTTTCTGGGCTCTCACTATCTTTAGTCCCACCTGGAAGTCTAACTGACATTTAACAGAGTCTTAGGACCATGTATGAGAGGACATACTTCATGTGTCCTTCTGAGCCTGGATTACCTCATTTAAAATACTTTCCAGTTCTACTTACTTTCCTGGAATTTTCATTTCCCTTCATGGCTGAATAAGATGCCGTTATTTTTTGTTTCTTTTTTAGTTATCTGGAGATTTTAACTCACAGGGCAGAGAACTTGGAGTTCAGTCAAGCTTAGCCTCATTTTACAGATGCAGAAATTGAGTCAAAAGGCAGAATGACTTATCCCAAGAGGGGACCACACTTCACACCAGTAAAGGCAGATGACCACCTGAGTTGCTGCACATGAACTCACCTCTACTCCTTTGTGGGTTGTAGGTCAATAAAAAGCTGATTCCCTGGTAGGGAGGCACAAGGAGGGTGAGCCCAAGGAGTGTATGCCCAGTTCAAGTCATCCTCAGGAACAAACAAAAGGTTCAATGGTCATTTTAACCTCATTTCTTGTTTTACTTTACTAGGGGTACAATAGTGTGTCACACATCTTGGGCTAACTTCAGTCTCTCTTTGTTACCAAAGACAATTTTGAACATCTGATCCTCTTGCCTCCATCTCCCAGGTGCTGGAAGTGCAGTTGTGACAAGTGAACCCAGAGCTCTGTGCACCCAGGGCAGTCACTGGAGCAGCTGATCTGCATCCCCAGCCTCTGACAGACTGAAAAGTGTCATGAAACATGTGGTCCTTGGCAAATGGTAAGCACAGTCTCCCTGTGCTATTGGTATTGAAGAGTGTTGGCTTGGAGGGACTGGGGGTCTGAAGTGCTGTAGACTTTCTTCTGTTTGCTCTATATTCCAAAGAGACTTCCAGAGACTGGGAACACAGTAAGACTTGTCAGTGTGACCTCCCACCCAGCTTTCTCAAGAACACCCCTTCTGTTCCCATTAAAGCCTTTGGTCAGGCAAGTGAGAGAGCTCACTCACTCTGTGGCACCCAGGGTTTTCGCTGTCAGCACTCTACTGCATTGAGTAAACCACAGGAGAGTCTTCCTTCTCCACTAGCTTCCTATCATCCCTCACATCCTGAGACAGCACATGGGATACAGCCTGAGGAAAGACAGGATGGCTCCTTCCCAAACCTGTCTTGGTCTATCCTTTTGCATACCAAGCTTTAACTGAAATCGAAAATGCAGCCAGGGCATTTCTCTGAACTGCACTGAAGTCTGGGGCTTGGGGAGCTGCAATAAGATATGGGAGTTGGGGGTGGGGCAGAGAAGCGGTCCCCTCTGGAAATGGTTGTGCTAGATTGGAACTCTGAGCTCCCAGCTCCATCAGCTTCTCATTCTGCTCTCAGAACCCACTTTTCCCAGGAGCACCTTGTCCCTTGTGCCACCGAATTTACTAGGCAGAACTAGGCACAGACAGATAGAATCTCAAGACGGCTCCTTTAAACTTTTTTTCTGGCAAGTTTTGAGCACTCATTGGCGGCCAAGCTCAAAGGCTAAAGTGTTCTTTCTGTTCCTGAGCCCCTAGGAAGACAAACAAAAGACTCAAGGCTTTTGTGGATTTGGATGCAATCCTCCAAACCTTCATTTCCCCTCCAGATGGAACGACAAGGGAGAACCACCATCTTGCTGGATGGGCAGCCATTTTTGCCACCCCCAGGGTCTTGGCTGGGGAACAGGAGCTTAATGATTACCTGGAGGAAGCCATGTGTGGAAGACTAAGCCTGGTAATGTAGGAGCCATGAACGCCTGCCCTACAGCATCTGCTCCCACCCCCACTGAAGACCGTGGAAGATTCATTTCTGCCCTTCTTGGTCCAAATAAAAGAGAGAGGGGCTTCACCTTCCCAAAAGCTAGCTCTACTTCCTCATGAAGCCGTAGAGGTCAGACCTAGAATCTAGTGCCAGGTCAACTTAAGTTTGACTCTGACCAATTATTTTGTGACATTGGGCAAGCACCCTGACCTTTCTGGGATATAATTTAGAAACCAAAAGTACACAAACCAATAAGGTAAAAGCTCAACATTTAGAACATGGGCTTCACCCTGGGAACACCTACGTAATCCTTGGTGTGGGAGGTGTTTTGGGTTGGTTTGGTTGGTTACTTGGTTGGTTGATGCATCAATAATGAGAAGAGGACATCTGGCATCATTCCAAACCTAAACTCCTTCCCATATCCCAGAGCGACCAAATTGTCCTCAAATTCTCCAAGATGTTGAGACACAAAATTTTATTTTAAAGGATAAGAATATTGTCAATGGCATAAAAGTTTAAGAAAAGTCTTCATTACTTCAGCCATTCACCTCTGACAATGTGCCTAGCCCCCAACCTGTTTTGTCTGTGGTATCAGATCCTGTTAGACTGCAACCATCCTCCATTTCATTTGTTCCCTATATCCAGTTGTGATGGTTAGTTTTTTAGTCAAATTGACACAAGCTCTGGTCATCTGGGAAGAGGAGACCTCATCTGAGAAAATGCCTTCATCAGCTAGGCAAGTGATGGATGTGGGAGGGCCCAGTACATTGCCATCCCTGAACAGGTGGTTCTGGGTTGTATAAGAAAGCAAAATGAGCAAGCCATGACCAGCAAGCTAGGAAGAAGTGTCCCTCTGTGGTCTCCACTTCATTTCCTGCCTCCAGGTTCCTGTCTTGCTCTCCTGCCCTGACTTGATAAGACTGCAGTCTGCAAATCGAAGTGAACCCTTTTGTCCCTGAGTCCCTTTGTCACAGCAGCAGAAAGCAAACTAGAACCCAAGCAATAAGGCAGGTGTTGTTATCCCATCTCCAGATGAGAGACCAGATTCAGAGAGAATCAAAGGCTCAAGTCAATACATTCCATGACCAAAATCATTCAGTCTGACCACCAAATGCTCAAGCGGGAATCTCTGCAGTAGAATGAGGTATAAATACCAAGATCCCAAGAAATCTAGTATTATCATGGTCTCTGTGAGGGACCTGTAGAGTCCTGATTCAAATGGAGCCTTTGATGTGTGTTTGTGTGTGTGTGTGTGTGTGTGTGTGTGTGTGTGTAGTCTGTGTGTATATGTGTGCATATATGTGTGTGCTGTGTATATGTGTGTGTGTTGTGTCTGATATGTATGTATATGTGGTGTGTGTGATATGTATGTGTGTGTATATGTGTGCATATATGTGTGTGATCTGTGTAGATGTGTGTGGTGTGGTATGTATGTATATGTGGTGTGTGTATGTGTATGAGAGAGAGAGACAAAGAGAGAGAGAGAGAGCACAACTTTAGGTGCCATTCCTCAGGTTCTGTTCTTCTTTGTGCTTATTTGATTTTTAAGACAAGGTCTCTCATTGACCTGGAACTCGCTAAGTATCCTAACCTGGTAAGCCACAGAAATCCACCTGTCTGTGCCTCCTTTATTGTAATCTCATTATTGAGATTACACGTACGCTCTATAGGCGTAGTTTTTGTTGTTGTGTTTCGCTTGTTTTTAACATGGGTTCTGAGGATTGAACTCAGGCCCTTGTGCTAACAAAGCAAATCTTTGTGAAATGAGTCATCTCGACAGCCCCTGAACTATCAGTCTGAAAATCCTGAAGAAAAATTGAAAGGGGGCATTCCTGGAAAGGGCTTGCAGTTCCCAGGCTGTTCTGTAGTCACAGGCCATTTATTGTGTTGCTGTCACATACAAAACTCTGTGCTGGCTTCTCTACAGGTGGAAAGGGGGTCAGAACTCATTTCATCCCTCTCAAAGAAGGTTTGTGCACACATTCCTGTATGAAATTCTTTCTACCAAATCAGAAAAGATGAAAAAAAATGAAATATGGAAAAATTAGAACATAAGCAGAGAATTATCAAGTCTAAGTATTTAATAAGATGTCATTATCTTGCTTTCCTCTCTAGTGTGCAAACAGATATCTACATACTTTATTGCACTGCGGCTCAGCCCTTATCTTGTGGGGTAATTTGGAAAGTTGTTAAGTATTGGCTTGAAATTGGGTGGTGTTCCACAGGTGCTGAACTTAAGTGTGCTCAAAGATTTGGTTTCAGAGAAACTTTACTGTTCAAAAGGAGGGGTTTTTTCCCTTGTACTGTCAGCCTTGAAGAATTTATTTAATGTCTATGCCATTCTCTCCTTTGTGAAGGATGAGGATAAAGAATAGTATTTACCTCCTGGGTTTGCTGTGAACATCAAATAAGATAAAAAATATTTGTGGGAATTGGTGATTGTTGTCAGTCACATCATAAGTGGATAATTTGTTTTAATAATGACAAGTTACACTCCTGTAGAGAAAAAGTAACTGCGAATGAGTTGTCTTTCCTTTCAGTTATTTCTTCTTTGAAAAAAAACCCAAATGTGTAGGTTCCATTCTCAGACATGGAGTCCTCTCTTGTGTCCGTATGCACAGGGATCCACTGGAAATCCTGTACAAGTAAAAATTCTAACTCAGTAGCCCTAGATCCCACAAGCTTCTCATTGGTCCTAATTTTGTTTCTCAGCAAACATGCTCATTCATGTGGCTACAGCAACTCACATTAAGTCACAGTGCCCAGAAAAAAAATGATATGCTTCTGTATATCCAATCTAATCTAATCATCTAATCTAATACAACCCCAATGCAAAAAATGAAGCTTGTTTTTCATCTTTGAGTTCACTTGGAGTTGTGGATTGTCTCCATCCAGTCTCTGATTCCTGAAAGTGTCCTAAAACTTTGGGACTACGGTTTCCTTCTGAGGGTAGAAAAAAAAAAAATCAAGGGACAGAAAACAAAAATACACAAGTTACTTCCAGGTTTGAATCCTCTAAAGACATATGCTTGAGCAAACTAGCCTTGCCTAAGACTCAGTTTGCTTGTTTGTAAATGAGCATGAAGATGGACTCCAGAGAATGGTCACTAGGCTCTTGCCCTATACCTGGCGTGAAGCCACACAGCAAAGGCAAAGCTATACAACCTTTAGTTTCAATTTGAAGTTTCCATGGAGATTTATTCTCTACTCTCTTACAACTCTGCATTATGACCATAACGTATTATAATGAAAAAATCAAAATTTTAGCCTTAGTGTCTCAGTGACACGGTTAGAGAATTAACACTCTGCCTTTTCTGTTGCTTTGCTTTATTTGCTTTATAACAGGGTCTTACTGTGAAGTCCAGGCCTGCCTGGACCTCCTGACCCTTCTGTTTTCACCTCCTGGTCCCAGGGTTGCAGGAATGTGTCACCATGTCAATCACCTGTGGCTCTTCAGACGGGCTCAGTCAGCAGCTCGAAGTTCTGTGATGAGTTTAGTTTTTCCAGCTACTACAGATTCTTGATGTCACTGAAGGAATAAAGAAAGACCAAGAAAGGGAAACTTGAGACTTGTCTACTTGGTACCCCAAACCACTTCTTCTCTCTGAGAAAAAAAAACCTGTGCAGCCAAAACAAGCAGCTGTGGTTGACATCATGGGGCTAAGGACAGAAACCAGCTGTTCCTGAGAAAGGAGGCAGCCACCAGCTCCCTGAACTGACCAAGCAACAGCCAGCTCAGAGCGGATCTCAAGATGGTTCATGGGCAGGGGAGTGAGCTTGCCTCATCTTTGCAATAGCATCCAGGAAGGTCAAACCTGGCCAGCAAGTGTTTCTGGAAAGTCACCACAGGTGTCAGGCTGATGTGAGCTCAGACATGGTTCAGGAGGCTCAAAGCACAAGACTGTTATTATAGGTGAGGACCCAAATCAATAGACAAAGAGAAAATGGAAACATTGGCGCATGAGAGAAAGAGAGAAATCAGGAAGCCAGGGGGTAGGGATCATGACTACCACCCTGATACATGGTTCCCAAGCAGGTGATAGATTTGAACCAAATCCTTCCCATATATACATATAAATCCTAGGGCCTTGTACCTGCTAAACAATTGCCCTACTACTGAGCTATTTCAAAAGCATATAAGGATTTTTATCAAGTTCCCATCAACACAGCTCAGGCTTTTTCTAACAGTTAATATTCAGTATGAAACAAAGAATATTTCTTTTAACCATTTTCATAAGAAAATGGTGACCTATAGAATTAAGTTGATCTGACCAAACTTATGGGCTTAAGCAATGTCAGGATAGGGAAAAGGAAAATACTCTCCAAAGAAACCTGGTGGGCACTGGCAGTGTGTCTGTGGAAATGGCAGAATTGGGTATGCTATAGCTTAACTGTATCTCTTCCAACATCCAGTTGTTGCCAATGTGATATAAAGATGTTAAAGGCTTTAAGAGGCAAGGAGGCCATGAAGTGATAGGATTGAGTTCTCTGAAAATGGCCTTGGAAGAAATCCTTCTGCTTGTCCTTCTGTTTCCTGCCATGTCCCAGGGACTCAGCAGAGTCACCTTGGGACACAACAGCCTACCATTGCAAGTCTACCCCCGACAAGGGGACTGAAGAGAGGAATGCAACAGCTCTTATACCTGAATATGAGACCCCACCCCACAAGCTGCCAATCAAAACATCCCTAGGCCTAAGCCAGGCATCCATCTCTTGCCTGTTTCAAGTTTAGAGTTGAGCAAGGTCCATTGGGTATCTCAAGTTCACAAGCAATTGGATGGGAAGGGTTTGCTCTTCCTGGCCTAGTGCACATAACTATGGAGTCCCTAGCCCTCCTCTTTCTTCCCCCTTGGGACTACTAGCAGGCAGTAGCTGTCTGTTCTTGCTACTAAAGACAAGCCCAAGTGAAGAAACACTGGTAAGAGCTATATACAGCAAAATGTATAGTGGTTCTGTCCTCTGTGAAATTCCCTCTCATTTTTCAATAGAAAATCGTTCCTATTTGATCCGCAGGTCTGCCACCTCTCAGTGATCATCCAGATTTCAGCATCTCAGGAAACAGCTCCAATTAACCAATACTTCCCCCACTGCCCCCACCCCAAAACTCTGAGTAATGACTAGGGGTGGGCTTCAGAACTGGTGGCTAGTCAGCCACTGTTTGAGAGTAAAATTGAGTCGAGGTGGAAACTATTGAAATTAAAGCTTTATGCTTCTCTAGTGACTCTCGATAGCGTCAGACCTTCCCCTCCTAAAAGGCCTTCCTGGAAACATGTGGCAGTCCATCTGAAAGCTTTTTTGACAATAGCTGCCTAGAGAATTTTTACCTCTTAAAATAGCCTATCTGCCCAATCTGATCCTTGGCAATCAGCCAGCAGCAGTGCCTCATGCAATCAGCCAACTTCTCATAAAATGTGAAGTTTGGACCTGAGATTGTTCTCAGAGATACACTATGCAAATATCCAGCTGGATATCAGCAGAGCCCACAAATTTAAGTTGTGGAAAACACAGTCACTGATGACCCAGAAGAAAGGTTCTGTGTCTCAAGCTAGATTTCCAGTACAGGCATCTTCCAAAGGAGTCCCAGTGGGACCTGGCTCCATCCTGGGAACGCACTTCATTCTTAGACTCAGATGAGTGGTCTTGAGCAAGTCACTCTTCATAATGTGTACCACATCACCAACCTCTTAGGGATTCTACAAATGACCAGAGAAAGAGAAGGCAAGGAGACCTTCTAGCCTAAAAGACCAGCCTCCTGAGCTGTAACAGAGAATGAAAACATGAAGGAACTCAACTCTCCTCATAGAAGAAGCACAAGGAGCAAAGTTCATATAGACAACAAGCTATTGTGATTGACAGCTACAGTTTGGTCATTCGATGAGCCCCTGAACACAATATGTGAGAAACATGCCCATGACTACCACCCTGATACATGGTTCCCAAGCAGGTGATAGATTTGAACCAAATCCTTCCCATATATACATGTATATCCTAGGGCCTTGTACCTGCTAAACAATTGCCCTACTACTGAGCTATTTCAAAAGCATATAAGGATTTTTATCAAGTTCCCATCAACACAGCTCAGGCTTTATTCTAACAGCTAATATTCAATATGAAACAAAGAATATTTCTTTTAACCATTTTCATAAGAAAATGGTGACCTATAGAATTAAGTTGATCTGACCAAACTTACGGGCTTGAGCAATGTCAAGATAGGATTCAAAACCAATTATTCTTCTACAAAACTAGTACTTGGCCAAGGATATCCTCAGTCCTCAGTAGCACATCATCACTTTGAACCAGGCAAGGCTCTCAAACATGCAAAATGTCCTGTGTAGACAGCAATGCAAATCCTCATCTTCCCTGATGGAGTACCCCAGGTGGCCACTTCGATATGGAATATGCCCAGCCTGATAAGAAGGCAAATTCCTGGTGCCCTGATGACTAAGGATTTTGAACATTTCTTTAAGTGCTTCTTGGCCATTAGAGATCCCTGTTGAGAATTCTCTGCTTACCTCTGCACTCCATTCTTAAATTGGGTTATTTGGTTTCTTGGTGCTGAAATACAAATCAAAACAACTCTGAGATTCCACCTTATACCCATCAGAATGGCTAAGATAAAAAACTCAATCGACAGCACATGCTGGAGCAGATGTGGAGCAAGGGGAGCACTCCTCCATTGCTGGTGGGAATGAACTTGTACAACCACTCTGGAAATCAATTTGGTGTTTTCTCAGGAAAATGGTTGTACCTCAAAAGGATAGTTACTTCTATCTCAAGATTCAACTATATCAATCCTGGGCATATATCTCCCAAAATGTTCTACCCTACCACAAGGACACTTGCTCAACTATGTTCATAAGAGCTTTATTTGTGATAGCCTGAAACTGGGGGAAAAAAAATGCCAGATGGCTCTCAACCAAAGAATGGATAAAGAAAATGTGGTTTGCTTACACAATGGAATACTACTCAGCTATAAAAAGACAAAGACATTATTAAATTTGCAGGCAAATGGATGGAACTAGAAAATATCATTCTGAGGTAACCCAAACCCAAAAAAACATGTACTCACTTATAAGTAGCCACGCTACAATCCACAAACCCAAAGAAGCTAAGTAATAAGAAGGGCCAAGGGAGAATCTTGAGTCATCTGAGGTTGATGAAGGGAGGGAACTGAGTAGGAGAGGGGAGGAGAAGGGGAATGGGAAAGAGAATCAGGTGTGGGGAGAGCTACAGGAGAGTGAATGAACATCGGAGGCTGGAATGATGGGGGCATCTCTAGGATGTGCCAGAGACCTGGGATGGGGGAGGCTCCAGTGAATCTCTGAGAGTGATCCCAATGGAGACTCCTAGTAGTAGGGTATGTGGAGCTTGAAGTGGTCACCCCTTGTAGCCAGGCAGGACTCAAAATAGAGGGATAAGGACACTAATCCACCAGGAAACCATTAACCCAAAATATCTCCTGCCTACAAGAAGTACAGGGACAAAGATAGAGCAGAGACTGAAGGAATGGCCAACCAATGACTGGCCCAACTTGATACTTACCCATGGGCAAGAACCAATCCCTGACTATTAATAATACTCTGTTATGCTGCGGACAGGAGCCTAGCATAACTGTCCTTGGAGAGGCTCCACTCAGCAGCTGACCAAACAGATGTAGAGACCCACAGCCAAGCATTAGGGAGCTCAGAGTGTCTTGTGGAACAGTTGGGGGAAGGATTGAGGGACCCAGAGGGGATAGTTACTCTATAGGAAGACCAACAGAGTCAACTAGCCTAAATCCTTGAGTGCTCCCAGAAACTGAACCACCAACCAAAGAGCATACATAGGCTGGGCAAAGGGCTCCCCCTCCCCGCCCCACATATATATACATGTAGCAGATGTACAGCTTGATCTTTATGCAGGTTTCCCAACAACTGGGGCATGGACTGTCCCTGACTCTGTTGCCTGCTTGTGAATCCTGCTCCCCTAACTGGGCTGCCTTGTCTGGCCTCAGTGGGAGAGCATGTGCCTAGTCCTGCAGTAACTTAATGTGCCAGAGTGGGTTTGTATAAGGGGGAGGGCTCCCCCTTCTCAGAGGACAAGGAGAGGGTGTATGGGGAGAGGCTGCATAAGGGAGGGGCTGGGAGGAGAGGGACGCTGCAATCAGGATGTAAAGTGAATAATTAAATTGATTAATGGAGAAAAGGGAAACAGCAGACTCTGTTACCTCTCAAAGCCCACCCTTCCATCATGGTCAGCTCAGACCTGCTCTCAGTGGTAGAGTTTCACACGCAAACTCTAACCTATCTTACCTGTGCGACCTTGAATGGCTTGCTTCAAGCTTCTGAACTTTGGCACCCTTCTCTGAACAAAATGAAAACAAAATTGTCCAGCTTTTAGGGATGTGAAGAATTGAGGGTCCCGTCCTGGATAAACTGAAAGAAAGTACTCTTTCTTCCCAGAGTTTCAATTTTTTCTGATCACCCAATTAGCATTTTCTTGAAGTTTCAGTTTGGTTCTATTTAAACTATCACTTTCCCATCAAAGGTAGTTCTCTTTACTTCTAGAATTCCTCAGAGCTAAAAAGCATGGTTAGGCTTTCTCTCAGATCCATATAACTCCTCCACCTCTGCAGACACACAGAGGACACACACTGTGGACTCTAATGTGAACCCCCTGTCATTGGTGGGTTGGAATTCCCTAGTAATACTGTTCAACATTCTGCAGTAGGGTCTTAAGCAGTAATGCGCTACATCGTTGTGTTTTACATCCTACCAAAATGGAATGGGTACTGCTTATGTTCACTCTGCAGGTAATTTGAGTCTTATGTAGTTAAATAAAATACTCAAGGGTACAGCATAAGAGGGAAGAAAACCAGGTTTTAATCTACATCTGTCCAGCTCTGAAACTCTTGCTTTTAACTGTTCAATATCTTCATGCCAGTTACATGGTCAGGGTCCATTCCCCTGGCAGAACAGAGTGTCCCTCCAAACAGAAGAAAGGTAAAAAAGACAAGGAAATACCAAAATAAGCTCTGGGGAGCAAGGGCTGGGGCTATCTTCCTCTATTGCCTAGGACTAACCTACCTCCCCTCTGAGCCACAGCCTAGTTCATTCCTAGTAGACACACATAGGAACTGGTGTGAGATTCAAAAGCAAAACAAACAAAAGCTTCTTGTTAAGATTTTCTCTTTGAATACTTCCTTCTCCAACAGCCAACAATGACCACCAGATGCGAAGGGCTCCATTTCTATAGGAAAAAAAAATAATAACCTTGATTTTGAGCTCGTAGTGGTAGAGGAAGAAGAAAATGCTCCCTTTAGAGTATTAATTCCACCTGTCTGTTACACCTCAAATTAAAACCATTTGCATATTTGCTAGAGGGTTTTCTTAATTCTGAAATTCAACTATTATAACTTGAAAGCCAAAAAGGAGGGAAAAAAATAACATGGAAGCCAGTCCAGACTCGTTCCTGGGAGATGCAGCTGAAGTGTACAGGACTCCACCTCTGTGATTGTGGGTGCTTTCCCTGCAGACTGTGCCTGTGGTCTGGCTCTTGGCTCAGGCTGGCTTCTTCTACCCAGGCTGTTGGAAGGGAGCCTGACTTGGCTCTGTCAGTACTGCTAGCCCTAGCCCCAAGCTTGGGACTGGCTGCTGGCTGGCTGCTCTGTCTCCTTTCTGAAACTTATAGGTCCCAAGAAGGCTTGGGAAAAGGTGGTCTCAGGACCTGTGTCACACTCAAGAAGTGACTCCTGGGAGCAGAAAGCAGGAGCACCTGCTTGTAGCTCAATTAATTGCCTCTCACTGAACTAGGCAGCATCTCAGTATGGCCATCTCCAGGACAGGAAGCTCACTAACCTCTATCGAGAGACCCTGATTTCCCCCCAAACATGGGATGACAGTCCTTTAAGTGTTATCAGCTTTTAAATCTATTTGGAGAAGCATTTGTCAGTGTCTATTAAAGTTTTTTCCATTTGAGTGCTCTATCATGCAGCAATTCTGCTTCCCTTCAAAAATGCTCACAAGAAATTCTGTCCAAGGATCCTCACTGAAGCATAAAGATCATGGATTACAACTTAAATATTCACCAACTAAGGAATGGCCAGAAACAGGAAACCAGAGCACGTTCATGGTGTGAAGTGTGGGGTTGTGGTATAAAGCGATGAAAGAAACTGCTTAGAGGCATGAGAAGAGGGTCAGAATAGATTGTGATGGGAAATTAATGTCAAGGTAGCATTCATATGTGTGATTCCATTTATGACAGAACAGCAGGAGAGGCTAGTGTTTGCTGTGTATAGGTATGTGTGTGTTAAAGTGGAGGGGGAGAAATTAGATACACGCCAATGATCTCAGTTACTCACAGGGTGGTGGAAAGTAGTAGGAGATAGGGATTGTTCCTCAGGGGTATCGTAGGCTTTTCTGAGTACCATCTTTTAAAAAGAATAATGTATTTATGCATTCCTTTTGCAGTTGTAGCAAATATAGAATAAAGTCATTGGGGATGGAGAGATGTCAGTGGTTCAGAGCAGTGGATGCTTTCCCAGAGAGCCCAGGTCAGATTGCCAACATCCATATTGGGGCTCACAACTGTCCATCACTTCATTCCCAGGGGATCCGAAACCCTTTCTCTGGTTTCCATGGGCACTGCATGTATTGGTGCACAATGATATATGCAGACAAAAATCTCACACATGTAAAAAAAATAATTAAAATAATCAAAAATATTTTAAAATAAAGTTCTTTTAGTTCTTTCCACTTGAGAAATGGCAGCACACAGTAACCAAGGAAGCAAACTCAGGTCACTCTTGGTTTTCATCCCAACTTGGTCACTGAATGGTTGATGACCTTAAATGATGGTTATAGGGCTTGTGCGTGTCTCTTGACCTTCACCCATCAAATTAAGTTACTCAAATAATAAGACCCCTGAAAATATGGAATGAAGGATAAAGCCCTAAACCCTTTGCTCAGAACACATAGATCAATAATCATTGGCATCACTGATCCTTTAGTCTTCCAGGAAGGTTGCTTTGAGATCCATCATGGCAGAAAGCTGTTGGGGAGGGTGGAGCATTATCACAACGCCAAGAGTTCTAATAGAGGGATAATGAGAGATTATGCCCATACCACAAAAGCACACAATGTGTCTACACACACACTCATTCACATAACCATGCTTACACACTCATACCATGAGAGAAGACATGGACGATCAGATGTTTGCCAGGCAACTTGGGTAGGAAAAAAAAAAAAACTATACATCTGGATATTGAGATCAGAGGACACATGAGTCAGGAAGCCAGGTTTCACTGAAGACTATCTAGTTCTGCCCTAGTTTGACAGCATGCAAGAGTCCTCTTAGCTCTGAAATCAAGAGATCCACTCCCAGAGAGAGCAGATCTCTAGAAAGAATCATTTGGAGGGAGACGGGCAAATTTCTGTGAGTCCTTCACTTGGTTGACTCTGAGCACCAGCTGGATAGAGTAGGTAGGCACAACAATGGGAACAATAACAAGGACCAGGAAGGTCAAGTTGGAAAATAAGGACTAAACTTTCCAGCCATGCTCCCTCTTATCCAAGCACAGATCCAAATTTCCAACATCCTATTAAAGACACAAGGACCTGAAGTACTGTACAGCCCAATGCATTCATCCAAATCCCCATCACTGACTCTAAGAAAGCATATATGTAATCTTGCCCTTAAAGCTCATGCCAGGGACTTTCCTTGGCTCCCAGTAAGAGCCTGCAAACTCAAGTCCTAAGTGTGGCTTTGAGAGCTGAATCTTGTGTATCCTGATTAAATATTGACAATAGCTCTCCAAGCATCATCTAGAGTCAATGGAAACCCAGTGGTTTCCATTTGAATCCCCATATCACAACCATCAAAATTGTCACAGGCAAGCTTAGCATATATTGCTCTGAGACCTATAAGACCTAAATCCTCACTCCTCAACAAAATCAGCTTTATGAAATTTTAGATGCCCAAACAAGTTTCCTTCAAACATCTGAGGTATATGGTGAAAAGATACTATTCCCTGTGGAATTTAATCCATTACTCATTAACTCTTAACAGCAGGTTAACTTGCAGGTTAGGGAGAGGTCTTGGGAGGGCTCCTTGGTGTCTGAATCCCCCAACAATTACATGCCTTCTGGACCAGAGGTCAGGGGGTCTGCACAAGTGCAAGGACAACCAAGAGTCCCAGACCTCAAGGAAAGAATGAGCCTAAAGTGACATTTCAACACCAAAGAGGGCGCATGCCTTTCAAGCTCTTCTGTGTCATCATGTACTCCAGCCTTTTCATGTTTTTTTTCCAGGAAACAGAGTGGGTCCTTAATCAAGATTCCAGTCCATCTTCATTTCCACCAAAGAAACAGGTTTGAAATGTTATCTTCTCCCTGAAGATGAAGAAGAGATGGCTACTGTCCTAGGTAACCAGAGAGGGATAATATTGGGCGTAAAAATATTAAGTAGGAGGCACAGGGACTGAACAAACAAAGGGATGTGGATTAACCAAAATGAAGGGTATGTGAAAAATCATATGGAAATCCACTATCTTATAACCCAGTTAAAGTATATGAGATATTGAAGTGACATAGTCTACATGACTAAATAATGCTACTCTTAGAATCAATGGGTCACTAAACAAAACTCCCAGTGCCAGGTATGCCAGATATGGGATACCTTATGTAGGAATTGTGGTCAGGAATGTCCCTCAAACAATACGGTCTAATTGGTCTTCCACATTACACACTCAAACAAGAGAATATGACCCTATGACTGAAGACATCACACATCTCTGAGAAAACAATTTGGAACTGGCCTGTAGACTTTTAACCCAATTATTTAAAGTGTTGGGAGGAGTTATGCAGGTTTCTAAGGTGTCAAGAAGCATCAGTGGTCTTATCTAGCTGTGAACCTTATGAACTATGAAACCAATGGGCTAGGCAAGATGTGCCCACCTGAGCAACACTTGTACAGCTGTTATAGAGACAACCAAAATCTCTCTATTTGGACTAGGAACTGTTCCACAGGATAGAATCCATGCCTGTACTGTAAACCAGTTAATAATCCACATCTGGACAGGTCAAAAGCCTAACATGGAACTTCTTACTGCTGTTTAGTTAAACTGAAAATAATTGAATTGTCATCTTAATGTCTCCTTCTGCCCATAAACAAAAACTACTCCCAGCTTTATAGAGAAGTCTCTATTTGCAGTGAATGGAAAGACTCTTAGTTATCCAAGATGCCAAGATAAGTGACAGATAAGAGTTCAGCCCTAAACAAGGCATCTCTACCAACCACACCCTCTGAGGATCAGGGAACAAGGCATCTATCTCTACCAACCACACCCTCTGAGGATCAGGGAACAAGGCATCTATCTCTACTAACTACACCCTCTGAGCATCAGGGAATAGGGCATCTCTACCACACTCTCTAAGGTTCAGGGAACGTTGCAGAGAAGAGAGTGAGAAGAATATAAAAGCTAGAAGACAAGGAGAGGGGCTGAGACGTGTCATCTTCTGGGCACAATATAGGCTTTGCAATCATGACCTCACAATGGCCGCAGTTACTGGGCCTGCCAAAGACTGTTCCTGTCAATAATCAGTCATGGATCAATGAAGGAATTGTAAGGTCCCACAATTTACTGTTGAAGTGTTGGTGGAGAATTCTGGGAGAGGATCTTCCAACAAGACCACATCTCCTAATAGTGCTATTCCCTGAACCTATAGGGCCCATTTTCATTCAAACCACCAAGATTGATAAGTTTTCAGGTACTGATTGAGTTCACTGAGAAGCTGGATTTAGAAGTGAGGTTGGTTCCTTTCCCATTTCAGACCCAAGTATGTTGTGTCACAGTGTTCTCTAAGGACCCTTGATTTGGGATGGGCTTCCTACTGTTAACCCTGACAGGGAAGAGAATAACAAATTGCCACAAGAATAAAGACACTGTGCTCTTGAGAACAGCTAGAAGGTAAACCACTTCCAACAGAGGGTACCATTATTTATCCCTCTATAACAATGCCTATGGAGAAAAAAAGAGATCAGAAGGTCAGCCATAGAAAGTCATCCATAAGGAGAAAAGGCTTAATTAGAAGCCCCAGATGACTTTTTCAATTTCCCTAGTCAGTTTCTGTTTCATATTGTGAGAACCCAGTTTGATGATGTAAGTTCTGTCTGCTGCTATTTGTACTTTATTTGGAAACCTCATCCAAGGGGACACCTGCTCTGTTAGAGACTTTCTTAGCTGGGAACTCCACCTGTCTGTCTTCACAGTGTTTCCCCAGTTAGTTTCTGCTGGGTGTTTGTAACCCTCCATATCTATGGTTAGCTTTCTGTTGTTAGCTATTCTTTTGGTTGGAATTCTCACTCAGGGGAAAACTGCTTTGCCAAGGATCCTTCTGTCTATTAAGAACTCTAGCTGACTGTCAGTCTATGGCTTCCATTGTCAGTTTCTGCTGTCTTATAGCAGCACTTAATCTACGTACCTATTTATCTATCTACTTATCTAGCTACCTATTTATCTATATTTTTTTTACTTTGGCCTACTTTACATTTAATAAACTCACTCATTCAAAGTCACCATGTTGCTATTGTAGATAATAGACTGTACAAAACACAAGGTTTCTGTAGAGAAAAAAACAACCAGAGACACAAATGCACCCCAGCTAAGCCTTCTGCCTGGAAGGTCTCAAAGACACGTCTGGTAGGACCTCTGGTTCAACAGCATTCCCCTCCACACTGCAACATTTAATAGATCTGAGGTCATGGAGAGTCCATATGGACAGACATACCCTGAGAGAGTGCCAGAGCTTAGAAGGGAGCCACATATACCAAGACCATTGTAGACAGTCTTCTGCTCATTCATCAGATCCCACAAGCTCCACAGATAACTCACTCAGGGAACATGGTTTTGGGTTTTGGGTTTTGGAGTTTGTTGTTGTTCTGTTTTCATCATTGTCATTATAGCCACTAATTATGAAAGACATTGTTCTCCAGACTCCATGTTTTGCATGTATCATCTAATCTGTGTTTAAGGTTAATCCCATCAGGATAAGTTTTATAGATAGAGAGAGTTGAGCATAAGGATGTTAACCATGGCTTTTGGCACCAGATGTATATGAACAGGGTGTGTTACAGGAACTACTGAGATGATCACTCCATAGTATGGCTAAGGGGAAGTCTTTTACAATAGATAAAAGAGACAATATATCCAGTCCATCAAATGGTATAAAACAAGGTTCGGCTTGCTATCTCTATGACAGTGTAGCTCATGGAAATGGCTAGTTAACCACCAGAGAAGGTTTTGAGGGTGCATTGGAGTAAAATAATTCATATCCATTGAATGTTTACAACAGAGACTCACCCATAGTAACCACTATACAAGTGTTTATTAAATAATAAGATGCTTTCTGTGATCATGGAAGATGATCTTGTACATTTATGCTATCAGGAACCTCAAAGGAAGCAATAGAATGAAGTGAGACTGAAGAGTACCTTAGCCTAATAGATCACTCAACTCCTGACCATATCCCCAATACTGTCTGCTAAGAAAAAATAAGAGTCATCTCCAAGATGAGACTCATGGTAGACAGAAGAACTGTAAGGACTTTGGGGGCCTTTGAGGAAGAAGATATGCTCCTACAAGACCCCTAGGACATACATACCTCAGCTATTAATACAGCTGGAGTTGGTTTGCATTTGGATTTCAGGAACTGTACCTTCCAGGAGGTAGGTCTACAGTATGCAAATTATTTGTTCCTAGATTCTTCAAAAACTACCAAGCCAGGCAAGTTGGAAATTACTGAACTATTTAACTTTTTCTATCCATCTACAAAACAAAAGTTGACATTGCAGGGTCATACAGAGATTTCGTCCAGCCTGAAAGCCAGTGAGAAGAAAGTAACCACTTAGGGGGAATTGAGGGTTCCCCCTAAGTGGTTAGAAACCAATGTCTACCCTATGTTCTGAAGGGGTTCATGAATTTCATATAGTGCATTCTTAGGGCTATCTAGAAAGGAGTGACCTCTTCCAAGGGCCTTGGGAGTTCATTTATTTACTCTGACTGACCCAATGGTTGAGGATTTTTTGGGAAGGTGGTCTTTGAACTGGACGTTGGAGATGAAATATCATGGAGCAAGGCCATGTCAAAGACAAAGGCTAACTTTGGAGCAGAGACTAAATGAAGGACAATTCAGAGACTGCTCCAACTGGGAAACCTACCCATATTCAGTCATCAAATCTAGACACTATTGTGGATGCCAACAAGTGCTGGATGACAGGAGCCTGAGACAGCTGTCTCCTTAGAAGCTTTGACAGTACATGACTAATACAGAAGTAGAGGCTCACAGCCAACCATTGGACTGAGTACAGGGTCCCCAATGAAGGAGCTAGAGAAAGGACCCAAGGAGCTGAAGGGTGTGCAGCCCCTTAGAATGAACAACAATATGAACTAACTAGTACCCTCAAAGCTCCCAGGGACTAAACTCCAGCCAAAGAGTACACATGGTGGGACTCATGACTCCAGCAGTATGTGTATAGTAGAGGATGACCAAGTCAGTCATCAATGGGAGGAGAGGCCCTTGGCCCTGTGAAGGTTCCATGTCCCAGTGTAGGGGAATGCCAGGGCCAGCAAGTGAGAGAGGGTGGGGTGGTGAGCAAGGGGAGGGGGTGGGAACAGGAGATTGTTTTAGTTTGAGTTTTTTTATTTTTATTTTTTTTCTTATTTTCTTTTCTTTTCTTTTTTCTTTTGGAGGGGAACCTGGGAAATGAGATGTTGTAAATAAAGAAAACATCTAATAAAGAAAATCAAAAGAAAAAAAAAGACACTGTGGAGCGCTGCTGCGGCCTTAAAGATAGTGCCTGCCATTCTTCTGCTAAGGAGTAAACAAGTCCTTATTTGGCAAGAGGGTTGCACCTGCCAGTGGCCTGATCTTTTGTCATGACTCTATAGCCAATGATAGCACAAGATGTGGTATGGGCTCATGGGCAATCCTACGAAGGACTCATGGACCATTCGGAGCACACCCTTGATTCTCATGTAACTAACAGCTCCTGAGTAAACTGTTGCTGGAAGGAACTAGTGTGCTAGTCTTTCTTCCCTGCTGGCCAAGGTGATCGGCACGGCATAAGACACAGGGGTGGGAAGTTATTTTAAAGAACACCAAGTAGTTGAGTAAGGATTAGAAGGTTGATCTCAGTGACAACCAAAGGCACCATACAGTTTTGTTAGGAAAAACAAGGTAACAAAAATAGAAATATTTAATAAAATCACAAGTTCATGCCTAGGCATCATAAAACTCAGCATCTAAAAAAGAAAAAAGAAAATAAGCAAAAACTACTGTTCAGTTCCTAGCTAAATCCCCTTTCTGGTGGGCACCGAACATTTAAGAGCAAGAGATGAGATTTAGACAAATAAAAATTCAATTGCTAATTAACAAAAATCAGCAGCTTTCCTATATACAAACGACAGACTGGGAAAGACATCAGGGGAACAGCACCTTTCACAAAAACCTCAAACCAAATAATATAGAGTATCATGGGGCAACTCTAGCCAATCAAGTGAAAGGCTTATACAACAAAAATGTGAAGTACTTGAAGAAAGAAATTAAATAAGATATCAGAAGATATATTGATATGGTGAAAATGCTATCCTACTATGATGGCTATTCCTGGTTGTCAACTTGACTATATCTGGAATGAATTATAATCCAAAATTGGAGGGCACACCTGTGATCCAGATCTTGAGGCTAGAAGACACAGGCTTCTGACCCATGAGATACTGAGAAATAGTAGCTATGAAAAGCTTAGGTCTGGGCAAGCTAGTATATGCCTTTAATCCCAGACTGAGGCAAGCAGATCTCTGAGTTCAAGGACAGCCTGGGACAAAACAAGCTCCAGATCCAGGCAGGGTAGCACACACCTTTAATCTGGGCCACACCTTCTGCTGGAGACCTACATTAGGAGGTTGGAAGAAGGAAGGCTCACTCTTCTCCTGTTTGCAATTACTGACCAGTACATCTGTTGGAACCTACTTCTTCAGGATTCCAGCTTATACAGAAGGCCAGCTGAACAACTAGTCTCATGGGACTGAGCAACTACTAGATTCTTTGACTTCCCATTGACAGCTGTCCATTATTGGGTTAGTCAGATTACAGACTGTAAGTCATTA
The DNA here is from genome assembly GCF_008632895.1 of Mastomys coucha. Classification (NCBI taxonomy): domain Eukaryota; kingdom Metazoa; phylum Chordata; class Mammalia; order Rodentia; family Muridae; genus Mastomys; species Mastomys coucha. Next base: position 45,277,588 of record NW_022196906.1, on the reverse strand, counting down.
CAATAAATTCCCTTAATATATAGAGACATTCCATAAGTTCTGTGACTCTAGAGAACCCTGACTAATGCACCTACCAAAAGCAATCTACAGATTCAATGCAATCCCCAGCAAAATTCCAACATAATTCTTCACAGTAATTAAAAGAACAATTTTCAGCTTAATGTGGAAACACAAAAATCCAGGATAGTTCAAACAGTCCTAAATAGTAAAAGAAGATTCTAGAGGCACCACCACCCCAATCTCAAACTGTATTACAGTACTACTATTTAGCAGCAGCAGCAGCAGCAGCAGCAGCAGCAGCAGCAGCAGCAGCAGCAGCAACAGCAGCAGCAGCAGCAGCAGCAGCAGCAGCAGCAGCAGCAGTAGTAGTAGTAGTAGTAGTAGTAGTAGTCAAGTACCATGATATTGGCCCCAAACCAACATGTTAGTCGATGGAATTGAATGGAAGTCCCAGTCATAAGTCTACATACTTATGTACACCTGATTTTTTATAAAGTAACCAGAAACACACACTGGAAAAAAAAGACAGCATCTTCAGCAAATAGTATTGTTCAAACTGGATGGCTGCCTATAGAAGAATCTAAACAAATCCATACTTAACACCCTGCACAAAACTCAGCTCCACTTATATCAAAGACCTTAACATAAGACAAGGTGCACTAAATCTAATAAAATAAAAAGTAGGAAACAGTCTAGAATTCATTCACACTTTCTGAACAGAAGACCAACAACAGGAGCACTAAGAACAACAATTAATAAATCAAACTTTGTGAAACTGAAAGCAAAGGGAACTATCATTCAGACAAAACAACAAGCTGTAAAATGGGGAAATATTTTTAGCAACTACACATTTGATAGAGGGCTAATATCTAATATATATAAAGAATTCAAGAACCTTGACATAAGAGAACAACCAACCTAATTAAAGAATGGTATATGGATCTAAACAGAGAATTCTCAAAGAGGAAACGTAAATGGCTGAGAAATGCTTAAAGAAATGTTCAACATCCTTAGTCATCAGGGAAATGCAAATCAAAACTACTTTGAGATTTTATCTTTACACCAGTCTAAATAGCCAAGATCAATAAAACAAATGACAGTTCATGCTGGAGAGGATGCAGAGTAAGAGAACATTCATCCATTGCTGGAAGGAGTGCCAACTTGTACAGCCTCTATGAAAATCAGTGTGGCACTTCCTCGGGACACTGGGAATAATCTATCTCAAGGTCCAGCTATACTACTCTTGAGCATATACCTAAAGAATGCTTCATCCTACTACAGAGACATTTGTTCAACTGTGTTCATTGCTGCTCTATTCTTAAATAGCCAGAAATTAGAATCAGACTAAATGTCTATCAATGGATGAGTTGATAAAGAAAACATGGTGCATTTACACAATAGAGTAGTACTCATTTGTTAAAAAACAAAATCATGAAATTCACAGATAAATGGATAAGAGCTAGGAAAAATCATCCTGAATGAAGTAACCTAGACCCAGAAAGACAAACATGGTATGTATTTGCTTATATGTGGACGTTAAATCTTCAATAAGCAAGCTACAATTTATATAATGATAGAGGGCAGGTATAGAGTAAGGAAAGAGGGGTAAGGGATGAATCACCCTTGGAAGGGGAAATAGAATACTTAATTATAGATGGTTGGGGTGCAGAAACAGGAGGAACAAATGGATATGTGAAAGAAAGAGGTTTGGAGGAAGGGACCGAGAGGGGCAGCTAAAACTAAGGGTGATTTGAGAGGAGTCCTACGACATCCTAATACAGTAGAATCTTCCTAAATATAAACATATATAAAAGTGTTCTGGATGAAATCACCAGATAATGGGAAGACAGAGCCCCAAGTGGACATCTCTCATCACTAAATGAAGTTCTGGGAATGGGTTACATCTAATCAATTTGTTCTCATGAGAACCCCTATATCGCAAAGGCTGTTGGTCACTCTCCACAAACTGATAGTAAGGCCCTACACAACTCATTAAACACGAAGAAGTCAAGTTGGTGACCACCTCGAGCCTTTACATGTAAATTAAATAGTCATTATGCTCTGTATATATTAATTGACACTGGAAACTAATACAATGCCAACTATTCCTTAACCAGCTCTTTCCCAAATAACCACACAGAGACCTTTTAATATTTCAAAGCCTTAGGCCTTAGCTGGGCAGACTCTCAACTAGCTCATCTAAGTTAACCCAATTACACAGCCCCATCCAACCACGTGGCTAGCTATACTTTCCAAGCCTGTGATCACATCTGTCTCCCATCATGTCTCCTGGTGACCAGGCCCTCCCTCTTTCTTCTTCCCAGAGTTCCTTTCTCTTCTTCAGGAAGTCCCATCTTCTACTTCCTGCCCAGCTAATTGGCCATCAGATTTTTTATTAAAGCCAATCAGAGAATCCCTAAGTATGTGAGGAAGGACAGAAACACAATTTCACACAGCATACCCCAATATTCACACCTATGGATCAGTGTTCATGGTACCGAAAGGTATTCTGCATGCTACCACAGGGCAAAGGCAAAATACCAACCCAGTTACAGACTCTGTGATCTACAATGATGACCTAACTGAGCAATACATAAAACTTGTGGGAGTAACCAACCAATATCTGATTGGATTTAAAGCCCAGCCCATGAGATAGAACTCATTCCCAAGACTACCTAGTGGCCAAGAACCTGAGACCAGATAGGGCAGGGATCTAGGGGAAAACCAGATCCTACTATTATGCTAAAGAAGTGTGGCCATAAAATGACTCCTAATTATATTTTGCTGTACCCTTGTTCAGCCATCATAAGAAAAGCTTCTACTGAAGTAGATGGGAACAAATATCGAGACCAACAGCTGGACATTGTGCAGAGAGCGAGAGACCTGGGACATTCCGTCCAAAATGATATGTCTCTATCAAATACCTCCCCTTGGGGCTCAGGGGACCACACAGAAGAGGGGGAAAGATCGTAAGACATAGGGGATTTAGGACAACATGGAAACAAGGTCTTGTAAACAGAGATAACACATATATAAATTCACAGAGACTGTATGGCAGCATATACAGATCCTACACAGGTCTGTACAAGATGGAGCCCCAGCCCTGAGAGGATAAGTGTTCACCAATTTCTATCCTTAACCCATAAGTTATCTCAACTTGATAGCCACTGGCAAATGAAAAGTTCTCACTGGGTACACAAACCACTCAAATGCAAGGCCCCATACCCAGCAAGAGGTGGCCAACACAAAAACAAACTCAGGACCATCTTTGGAGGTCCTCTGTCTCATGCTTTGTCAGAGCCTTTTGTTTTGGTTTTTACTTTACAGGTCCTTTGCATAAATACTATGGCTTCCAGTTTTGTGTTTTTATGGGACTCCTGTGTGCCACTGTATCTATATGTGTTTCTCATGCTCTTTCTATGACTTTTTTCTTCTGTTTGTTTGTTTGTTGTTTTACCATTATTCTTTAGATGTCTGTTTTCTAACAAGAGACAGAAATGTGTGTATTCAATGTGTGGAGGATTTCAGAACAGTTAGGGGAAGAAAACTGTAATAAGAACATATTACATAAAAGAAAAAACTATTTTCAATGAAAGAAAAGAAAAATGTAAAAACTCAATTGCTATTTCTATAACTGAGCTCCTGGGTCCAGCTGAAAGAAGTGAGCCCCAGGTGGACCCATAGCTTACCCACCTAGGACTTAGAATCCCAGGTGAACAACAAGGACAGGCTCCTCCAGGGAATGAATCTGGAAGCAGCAGCTTTCTCCAAGCTTACATGAGAAGGCTGTGGAGGAGTGGAGTAGGCAGCCGACAGCAGATCATCTTATCCCTCTTCCCTCTAAGCCCAGGCAGAAGCACATCATACACAGCACAGTGAGGATGACTTGCTAGTCTCTTTATGTGTATGTGATGTCATCATGGAATTCTCCTGGAATGAGCTCAGTGATTCCTCCCTTCCTAACCCTAACAAGGTCTCCAGACCTTTGTGAACTACCCAGAGCCCTTTCTCTTTAGTCTGGGAGCGAAGCTCTGATCACTTGTGTCTTCAGATGAGTGGTCACCTTCTCTGAGTCATTAGCAACAAGAAAAATAAGAATAAGTTAAAACTCAAATTATTAGAGTGAAAGAAATGATAAATGCCAGAGTGGAAATAAGTTAAACAGACTTCAAAAAAACCACAACAGGTGAGAGAACTAAGGACTTGTGCTTCAGAAAGACAAAAGCAACAAACTCTGAGACCACAGAAGAAGGATAAAGAAAACTCAAAAGCACAAATAGGCGGGGAGACATAGAACTCACACCACAGACTTGTAAAATATTACAGATGGCCATGCACCCTCATTCTTCTCATTTATATTTTTTTAGAGAATTTTAAATGAATACTGGATTTTCAACATTTCTCCCTTTCTGTCCTTCATCCATCTCCTTCCATGCCTGCCCCCTTGCTCCTTCTCAGAATTCATAGCCTCTTCAATGATTATTACACACACACACACACACACACACACACACCCTTCTGAGACACCTAGACCATTTCATGTTGTTTTTTAGGGCTGACAACTATGTATTAGATAAACATACATCTGAAGAGATGGTCCCCAGAGAAGACAGATTCTCCCTATTTCTGCAGTCATTAATTGCTGGTAGCTCATCATCTAGGAAAGGGTATTGGATACCCTTTGGAACACATTGGATAACTTAAACTGTCAAATGTCTAGAAATGAATAAATAGAAAATCTAAGATCAATCATCAATCACAAAACAGGACTAGTAATACAAATTTTCCCAGGAACATACAACTTCATTATTGAGGTTTACTGAATACTTAAGGAACTAATACCAATTTTCTGTTATTCAAAAAGATTTAAAAAAATCTTAGACCTGTGTGGGTCTTGTACAGAAAGAAGAGGTGTGGATTTGGGTGGGTAGGGAGGTGGAGAGAATCTGGAAGGAGTTTAGTAAGGGTAAACTATGGTCACAATACATTGTATAAAGTGTGTGTGTGTGTGTGTGTGTGTGTGTGTGTGTGTGTTTGTGTGTTTGTGTGTGTGTGTGTGTGTTTGTGTGTGTGTGTGTATGTGTGTGTGTTTGTGTGTGTGTGTGTTTGTGTGTGTGTGTGTGTGTGTGTGTGTGTGTGTGTGTGTGTGTTTGTGTGTGTGTGTGTGTGTGTGTGTGTGTGTGTGTGTGTGTGTGTATTGTTTTTACAAGACAGAAGTTTCCTCCTTGTAGCCTTGGCTGTCCTGGAACTCATTCTGTAAATCAGGCTGGCCTCGAACTCAGAGATCTGCCTGCCTTTGCCTCCTGAGTGCAGATCAAAGGCATGTGCTACCATAACCCAGCAGAAAATCTATTTTTAATTTTACAGAGGATAAAAAACAAAGCTGTGATGTTTTGAATGGGTATTCCCCACCACCCACGCTCCTGTAGTTCTCACCTGGTAGGATTGTTTGGGAAAGATTAGGAGGTATGGTCACGGTGGAGGAGGTTTGACACTGGGCCTGAGCTTTGAGGTTTCAAAAGACTTATGCCATTCCCATTCACAAACCTATATACCCTGCACACATGTCCACACACACTGAAAAAAGATGTTTGGATGTAAAGTCTTCAAGACTAGTGGACACTAGTAAAATACAAACTCATCTGCCAATTTCAAAATAAAGCATTTGCATGGAACTGAGGGAAAGGATTTCTTAATGTTGTTTTCCTTAATTACCTAGCATAGCCAATGATCTACTGTTTTTATTTGGATATAAATATCATCCTATGGCATCGTTTTCAGTTATAGCATCCATTCAAAGTACCAAAATCAAATGAAGTTGAACCCTATTTCATAACATGATGATAAATGATTAAATTATGATAAAAATTTAAGGGGTTGAATGAAAGACTAAAACTTCTCTCCACAGTACCCAGAGTTGAAGAACTGACAAACAGGTTTAAGGACACCAGTTAATGGATGCTTCTCTCCAAACATGCAGAGAAACATTTGGAACACATGGGCAGTATTCTGTGTCTGTGTTTAACTAAGGAAGATGCCAGAACAATCCATTTAGAAGCATCCACATCAGTACTTAGGAACAACTGACTGAGAACCTTCCAGATTAACCTCAGTTAAAAAGGGGTTCACTGAACTCTCACAGATTAAGTAAACAATGTTTTTTGGTTTGTTTTCTTTTTTAAAGTTAGCTAGGTTTCCTGGTGTCAAAAATCTCATGTTTGGTAACAGAGGCTGAGAAGATAACTCTGTCAGCCAGCACTTTCTGTGCAAGGCTGAGAACCCCAGCTCAGATCCCAGCACCCTCAGAAAAAGCCAAGTTAAGCTTCACGAGCCTATAATCCTAGCACTGAAGAGGCAGAGATAAGCGGATTGCTGAAACTTTCTGGCCAGCTACTCTGCCTGAATCTGTGACATCCAGCTTGCCTGAGAAACTGTTACATAATAATAAAGTGGAAAGAAATTAAGGAAGACACTAAGGAAGACAGTTGACATTGACCTTTGGCCTTCACAGGCACCTGAGCATACATACACATAGAGAGAAGCAGGGAGGGAAGGAGGGAGGGAGGGAGGGAGAGAGGGAGAGAGAGAGAAAGAGAGAGAACTTAACTTCAAAATTCCACTATTTTATTATATATTATATATTATATTATGTAATATTATATATTCAAAATTTTGAATATCAGTACAGCCTGATATTCAAAAGAATTGGGATCGCTCTGTTGTAACTTTGATTCTTTCCCCATGGTCCACTTTGTCTGACCACACCCTTGTCTGCCCCTGGCTCTTTTCACACTAATGTGCAAAGTTTCAGATGAGAATCCTGTAAAATACCAATACCTCTCTCTTCCCATCAAATCCCTTCTGTCCCATGCCTTTCTCCCACTTAAGTTGTGCATAAATGTGCAGAAATAATGATGCCAATTGTCCAAGTGATTCTGGTATGTGGAAATAGTTATACAGCAGAATAATGTGGATGATTTACAACAATGACTCCGTAAAGATGGACAATGAAGGCAATAAACTCGGAAACTAATTAAATGAATAAATACAATTACAATTTTTTTTTCAAAATCACCCCCTCTGAAAGTGTTACTTGCTGCAAGGATGGAGTCAGAGTGGGGGACGTGACTGCCTTCTCAGGTCTCTCTTTGTGTCACATGTCTAGGGTCCTAACTGACAGCTTCACCAAGAAGGCCTGTGGCAGAAGCCCAGACACCAAGCATCAAGAGAAGTTACTCAGGCAGCACAGACAACAGGAAGAGCAGTAGGCCAACAAGATCTCCCCCCACCCTCCAGGCCCCAACTGCCCTGGAGAGTAAACCCACCAACCAATACATATTCCACTGTGAAAATTGCCCAAAAGACACAGTGGGGATAGCTTTTCCCTCCCAGCGCAACAGATCAGTGTGCAAGATTCTTCCTCTAAAGATACTGCCTCTAAAGACTCTCTACTGAGACATAAGAGGGGTTAATAGATAAGAAATAAAACACTTCGGCACAGAAAAGTCATCTACAAATCTTTATTGAAAATATTGCCTATGAGTAGGAAAAACTCCGGAGGAAATCTGGTTGGACACCTGCAGCCGAGACTTGAGGTCTCAAGATAAGAAGAGAAAAAAGGCACCAATTCAGTTCTAGCAACACTCACACTACTTTCTTTGATGTTTTGTTTGTTTTCCCAGCATTAACTCCTCTGTGATTGCCATTCCTACCACCAACATCTCAAACTACCAAAGTAGCTGGGAAATCTTAAATAGTGTTTTTAAGCGCAACAAGGTCTTAATGAAGTAGGCTGAGGCTCCCGGCTCCCTTTCTTGCTCATGATAACCACCAATAGAAAAGTAAACCTATCATCCATATCTAACATTTAATCTAAATATTAAGGAGGAATAACAAATTCAAGATAAGCATTCCAGGATTTTAGGCAGATAATGAGACATCTGAATCAAAATAGACACAAAGCAGAGGAGAAAACAATGACAGGTAGCTCTCTCTAAGTTTTCATTGAAAACAGAAACAAAGGGGGTGGGATATCAAAGAAACCGTCATTTTCTAGAACATCTATTAGTTCTACATGGATTCTACAGACTAAAGTTTGTGTGTATGTAATGATGGCATCATTAGTAAACAGTGGGGCCAGTTCCCAAAGACACATCCACTTCAGGAGTAGAGCATCCCAAAACAGCAAATTACTCAACAGCAAATGTTATGCTTCTCCAGCAAAAACTGCAATAAAAATGAAAATGAAGGCTAGCGGGTCTGCTGACCAGGACTTCAGGACCCCAGAGACAGACGGTGAGTGGGCGGAAGAATCCATGGCAACGCGTCAAGATGGCCCTGGGTGAGTCACAACAGGAAGTAAAAGCCCACATGGAACGACTAAGTGCGAGCCTCCTCACTGATGGGCTTCACCCATTTCTTTTCCTGTTGCCATGGCAATATGCTGACAAAAGTATTTTAAATGCTGGCATCGTGTTAGAGGGCCTGTAGAGAGGCAGAATCAAGCAGACTCGTCATTTATCCTCTGTACCATATCCAGCTTTCCTCCAAATCGCTGACAAGAAGAACAGCTAAACCACATTAAAGTGATATGTTTTTTAAAGCTGAATGTAAGGTCACTCCTAAGTCTCGCCCTTCTCACTCTAACCACAGACACACATGTGTGTCCTGCTCCTCCTCGCCCATCACTCACTGCCTGATGGTCCTGATCCCATCCCCCGGTAACCCCATCAGAAACACCCACTTAGATAGTGCATCTGGTCAAGGCTGAGAACAGCACACACACGCACAAAATAAACTGGTGTGCATTTCAGAATGGCAGAACGGGTAAGTGGTCATAGAGTAGATCTATTAAGCTACTGCTACCAGGAAGCAAGGGGCACCCAAGAGAAGGGTGTTCCCTAAGGATGTGCCACCAAAGGAAAACCCTGAGCTGCAGACTTGGTGACATTCAGTATAAAGCATTGTTCATAATATCACTACCATTTGCTACTCCAGAGGAAGAAAACTGGAAGGAGAAGTAAGAAAGAAGCAAGATGGGAGTTGGGGGAAGGATGGAAGTGGAGGGAAAGAAGAAGGGAGAAAAGAAAGAATACAATTTAGCTTTAGGAAGAAAGGGAACCTATGAAATAGCTATTTCAAACAGACAGAAGACTGGGCTCCAGCTGAGCTCTTTTAAAATCTCAGTTTCCAGTGAAAGGGCTGTTAGATGCAAGCCAGCCCTAAAAGCCCTCCACGGAGAGGGTGTGGTTGAGCTCATATGAGTTGCTTTCCTCTTCCTCCAGAAGCAGCTTGTCAATGGTCAGGGAGCTGATGGCCCTTCTGGGGTCATCCATGTCCTGAAGGACTGGCTCTGGGATAGAGATGGGGAGCTGGACAAACTGGGGCCCAGACAGGGTTGGGGCAGGAGGTTGATACTGTAGACTGGAAGTAGGCAGTGTGGAAAGAGGCTGAGGCCACGGGAAATAGGTGAGGGGTGCCTGGTGCTCTGGGCTCTCCAGCTGGGGCCCCACCGCGGGTGTAGCCGTGCTTCTTGGCTGTGATGAAAAACACAGGAACAATGGTTAGCAGAACTGGGGTGCCCATCATGGTCCTTGCCCCATCATGACCTCCCGTTATACCCCACCTGCCCTTACTGGTGTTACACTTTATGGAATGGGGCTCCACCTCTTCCTGGTTAGTCTCCTAGAAGAGAAAGCCTGACACATTTCAGCTGTGTTCCTCCCTCTTTGAACTGTATGCTTGAGCTACTTCCCAACCTGGAAGCTTCACTTTTTCATGAGGATGCAGAAAATAATGATGTCATACCCCTGAGTAAACTAAAGGCTTTATAGATCTCACTGAATATAAAATATATTCCAATAGCAAAAAACCCTCAAATTATGCAAAATATATGCTTGTTCTATAATGAGCCTGTCTCATAGCCTTGTAGTTGTTTCTTGAAGATGACTACCATCAAGCCCAGACAGAAAGGTGACACAGACCCCTGTGGTGGTTTGAATAAGTATGGCCCCACAGACTCATGTATTTGAATGCTTGGCCCATAGGGTGTGGCACTATTAGGAAATGTAGCCTTGGAGTATGTATGGTCTTGTTGGAGGAAGTATGTAACTGTGCAGGTGAGCTTTAAAGTCTCCTTATGCTCAAACTATATCCAGTGGGGTACACAGTCCCCTTCTGCTGCCTGCATATCAAGATGTAGAACTTTTTAGCTCCTTCTCCAGCACCACATCTGCCTACATGCCACCATGATGATAATGGATTAAACCTCTGAAACTGTAAGCTAGCCCCAATTAAATGTTTGCTTTTATAAGAGTTGCCATGGTCATGGTGTCTCTTCACAGCAATGAAATCCTAACTAAGACAGAAGTTGCTACCAGGGATTTGTCTGATAGGCCTGACCATGTTTTTGTTTGGAAGGATGTGGATTCTTGGACTTTGGATTAGAAAAGCAGTTAAATGCTTTAAGGGGGACTTAATGGGCCATACTTGTAAGAACATGAAGGACAGTGGTGCTGGGGGTGGGGGGACTGGCTCAAGAGGTTTCAGAGAAGATTTTAATATGTTGCCTAGAAATCCCTCTTGTGACATTTTGGTGAGGAATGTGGCTGCTTTTTGCCCTTGTCTGAAGTCTGCCTGAGGCTAAAGTGAAGAGTTAGATTAATTGCATTAGAAAAGGAAATCTCAAAACAGTATAGTATAGACTCTGTGTGGTTCGCTCTTATGAAGAGTGTTTTGATGAAAAGGAACAAGCTAAGGGAGAAAAAAAATTTAAAATGTATGGTTCAAGGAGAAAGGGCACCAGGAAGTGGGATGGAGCTAAATCCTGTGTTGACGGAAATAAACAGATTGAAGATATTAAATGGAATTGAGGGAATGCTAACCTCAAGGCAAGATCCCACCCAGTTAAGCTTTCATCTTGTGAAAAGGAATTAAAGAACAGTTTAGGTCCAGGTGTGATGGCAGCACATGCCTTTAATTCCAGAACTCAGGAGACAGAGATGTGCAGATCTCTGAGTTCTACAGTGCAAGCTCCTTGACAGCCAAGTTTAGGCAGTAAAAGAAATCACTGGGAACAGAAAGCTGGTGAAGATGTAATTGAACAAGGGACTCATGTTCCAACTCCAGTAAGCAGCAGAACTTGGCAGCTTTGGTCATGTGGTTCTGGCTTTAGAGTTAGAATAGAAAAAAAAGTGGGTTATGGAATCTGTGGGGAGCCGCAGCTGCCACCCTATATATTGAACACCTGGTCTCCGGCCAGAGCAGAGAGCATTGTGATAAACAAGCCCTTATTTGGAAAAACTGAGTGCCTCTAGTTTGTGATGGAAGCTGGCATGATTTCCCGCAGTCTATTATGTTTTGCCACGTAGCCGATTCTGATTGGGACCAGGGAAAGTATTTAACCCACGAGGGCTGAGGGAGAGAGAGAAGCTAGCTAGAGAAGAAGAAAAAATGAAGAAATGATTCTGTAGTACAAGGTTCCTGAATAAACTGCTTGGAGAAGAGCTCGTTGTTGCCTCCTTATTTCCGCTGGTCCGTAAGGCGGCAACAAATGGTGGCCCATACCATACGGGGAGAGACGTACAGGGAATGGAGAACTTGTGCGGGGAACTCAACAGGGAAATCTTCTATGGCTCAGAACTCCTTGCAGACAAGGCAGTCGACTGGTAAGTTCCCAGGTAAGGTGGAACAATAGGGAAGGACCTCGGTGAAGAGGCAATAAGGTCTCCGGGATTGGAGCAATAAGGTCCTTGGTGAAGAGTCAATAAGGTCTCCGGGTTGGAGCAATAAGGTCCCGTTAAGGACAAATCAAAAGTGATAGTATGGGGAATTCGCAATCTTGCCCTGTGTTTGTTGCTCTTAAGGAGCTATTAAAAGCAAAAAAAAAAAAATAGATTTAAAGAGAGAAACCCTAGAAAGATTTCTGTCAGAGGTAGATATCGCTGCCCCTTGGTTTGCTGTGTCGGGTCACCTGACGCTGTCCAGCTGGGATGAATTAGGAAGAGATCTGGAATTCACTTGGGAAGAAGGAATAATAAAAGGTGGAGTGCAACCAATCTGGAAACTGATTAGGAGCTGCTTGGAGAATAAAGTGTGTTCTAAAGCAGTAGAGAAGGGACAGGAAGTGTTAGAACAGCTGAAGGAAGAGAGGTAAGCAAAGTCTGAGAAAGATCAGACTGATGAAAGTGGCTCAGACTCTGAAGGGGAACTTGAGAAGTTAGTACAGAAAATAGAGAAGTTCACCATTAGGGTGGAGCCCACAGGTCCAGGGCCACCTCTATGCTAGTGAACAGACTGCTACTAATCGAGCAGCTGGTAATCCTACCTGGGATTTGGATATGCTTTTGGGACAGGGCAGGTTTGCGCAGCAGCAAATTGGATATCCGTTGCAGGTGTATGAGCAAGTTAATATGCTTGCTACAAGAGCATGGAAATCATTGCCTAACAAGGGAGAAGTTGCAGGAAATTTGACTAAAATTATTCAGGGACCCTTGGAGCCCTTTTCAGATTTTGTAGCTAGAATGGTAGAAGCAGCTGGAAGGATTTTCGGAGACCCAGATGCAGCCATGCTGCTGATTAAGCAATTAGTTTATGAGCAATGTACCAAGGAATGTAAGGCTGCCATAACTCCCTACAAACATAAGGGACTTGAAGCGTGGATGAAAGTATGTAGGGAACTGGGTGGTTCATTAACTAATGCAGGCCTTGCCGCTGCAGTTGTGCAGATAACACAAGGTAACAAGCGGAACCCAGGTAAATGCTTTCGGTGTGGACAACCGGGACACCTTAAAAGGCAGTGTCCCAATAGAGGAAAAACAGCAGAAACAGGGGCTATGCAGGACCATCCAAAACAACCTGGATTGTGTCCAAGATGTAAAAAGGGAAATCATTGGGCCAATGAATGCAGATCAATGAAAGATATTAATGGACAGTCACTTACTACAGGCTATGGTCAAAAAACGGGCAGCGGGGGCCTCGCCCGCAGGGCCCGCAAATAAATGGGATGATGGAAAACAAGCCAGAGGGGAATTGGCCAACCCTGCAGGATCCCAACCAGTGTGGAGAGCCACTAAGGGGAGCGCAGGATTGGACCTCTGCTCTGACAGCAGACTTGTATTAACCCCTCAGATGGGCATTCACTTAATAGAAACAGATTTCCAAGGTCCACTCCCCAAGGGAACAGTGGGGTTACTAATTGGCCGTTCATCATCAACATTAAAGGGATTAGTTATTCATCCTGGTGTCATAGATTCTGATTATACTGGGGTTGTTAAGATTATGATTTCCTCTCCCCCCACCCCCAGGGATTGTTTCCATCTCCCCCGGAGATAGATTAGCTCAGGTTCTTATTCTTCCCAGTTGTCATGAAA
>NW_022196906.1:45252278-45263334 GCF_008632895.1 Mastomys coucha | reverse complement strand
TATATGTAGCCCATGCCCTTAAACCGATTAGAGAAAAGTATCCTGATGTTAGATGCATTCATTATATGAACAATATTTTGGTATCAGCAAATTGTGATTCCAAGTTGAATGCAGCTTACACAGAATTAGTGAAGAGGTTAGAACAGGCAAGCAGAATGGCATGTATCTGCCTCTTCCACTTCTAAAGGTTTTGTGCAATGGAAGGATATTCTGACAGGTTCATGGCATGGCCCGGATCCAGTATTGACGTGGCAAGAGGCTCTGTTTGTGTGTTTCCACAGAACCACCGAGATCCCATTTGGATTCCTGAATGGCTTACGAGGAAAAGTGCCCCACCTCAAGATGCACCTGCCGAATGCTGAATGGGGTGAATGGGAGTTGCATGGATATTTCTCCCATGGCCATGATTGCCAGTGGAACTGTAGGAAATGCCTTGTTTAAAAAATTATGTCCTTGCTCCGACCCTTGTATAGTTAGTAATGCTGGCCTTAGTAAAGTAAACAGGATTAAGCTAGATGTAGCCCTCAGAATAGATTCCCCTTTGCTGTGGTTGCCAGGATGCCCAGGTACATTTGCAGTGGTCGGAGCCACAGCTTCTACTATACCCAATCCAATATTAATGCCCACTTAAAGGGAGACATTATGGTACTTAACCAAAGGGTAGATCTGGTTCAAGAACAAGCAGATGCCCTGTGGCAGATAGCACACTTAGGAATCTTTGTGCAGTATCAAAATCACACTCAGGCTGCTAACTTGTCTAGACAATTGTCAATCTATCTTACAGGGAATTGGTATAGAGAAATGGATCATCTGTTGCAAGATCTTCGCATAGCCATAGTCCACGTGGATTCTACCAGAGTTGACCTGTCCCTCGCTAGTGGATTGAATCATCTGAAAGAGTGGGCAGGTATTGGAACTGTGGGTGCTTTACTGGTCCTTGTCAGTATATTGGCATTGTGGTATACCTATGCGGGTTCGGCAGCAATGACAGGCTGCTTTGGGTAGTGCAAGCATTTGCAGCCCTGGAGGCGAGGCAATCTCTATAGGCTTGGTTAACTATTCTGAATGCTCTTCTTCATGCTCAGGATGCAAGGCTAAGCACTGCACTAGAGATCAGCTTCTAGCAGTCTCTTGGAGAGCACATCTGATTGCATGTGGGTTGATGCCTCAAATCCCACCTCCAGAAAAAAGGCATAGGACGGGCATGGCACCAACTTGGCTGCTACGGGTTAGGGCTCTGGCAAATAAATCACCTAAGACAGAGGCATGTACCGAATGGCTAAATAAACCCGGTTTGTAGTACAAACTAGCTGTACGTGTTCTCAAAGACGGGTTTGATATTTTGCCAAGAGATATTACCATCAGGTTGTAATGCTATTGCAATGTCCTTCTCATGGTTACTAGAGATCAGTCCTCTACTCTTGCCTGTTGCGTTTAAAACAAAAAGGGGGAACTGTGGGGAGCCACAGCTGCCACCTTATATATTGAACACCTGGTCTCTGGCCAGAGCAGAGAGCATTGTGATAAACAAGCCCTTATTTGGAAAAACTGAGTGCCTCTAGTTTGTGATGGAAGCTGGCATGATTTCCCACAGCCTATTATGTTTTGCCACATAGCCGATGCTGATTGGGACCAGGGAAAGTATTTAACCCACGAGGGCTGAGGGAGAGAGAGAAGCTAGCCAGAGAAGAAGAAAAAATGAAGAAATGATTCTGTAGTACAAGGTTCCTGAATAAACTGCTTGGAGAAGAGCTCATTATTGCCTCCTTATTTCCGCTGGTCGGTAAGGCGGTGACAGGAATCTCCATCAGAGACTAAGGAAAATTGCTAAGGCCAGGTATGTGGCAGGGGAGTCCCTGTATAGAAGCCTAGAAAGTCTATGTGTGAAGCTGTGAAGGTGAAGCCTGCATTGCCTTGGAGACCCCATGATGTTAGAGGTGCCAGAGCTGTGGGATACCTGCTGAGGAAAGCTGCTCACAGGAAATGGAGCCAGCCCAAGAGAAAGACGTGTGTTGCAGCCAACAAAGCTGAAAGGAGTTGGAGATCTGAAGAGTGCTTTGATGTCAGACATGGAGATGGCAGTTTGGAGTTTGCCCAGCTATTTCTCAGTCTTACTTTGGTCTAGCATTTCTTCACTATGCTCCCTTTTGCAATAGTAGTGTAAATCCTGTGCCATTATATGTTGGAACTATGTGATCTGAGTTTTTTTATTCATCTTTTATTTTATAGGGGATTACAGTTAAGAGGTTGCATGAATCTCTGAAGACATTTTGAACAGAACTTTTAGAAACTGTTGAGACTGTGATATATGGGGATTTTTAAAGTTATACTAAATGTATTTTGTATTATATTATGGATACAAACCTCTGGGATCTAGAGAGTGGAATGTGGAGATTTGAATAGGTATGACACCCATAGACTCATATGTTTGAATGCTTAGCCTGCAGGGTATTAGGAGGTGTGGTCTTGCTAGAGTAAGTATGACCTTGTTGGAAAAAGTATGCCACTGTGGGGGTGGGCTTTGAGGTCTCCTTTGTTCAAGTTATACCCAGTATGGTTCACAGTCTCCTTCTGCTGCCTATAGATCAAAATGTAGAAACTCTTGGCTCCTTCAGTACCATGTCTACCTGCATGCCACCACACCTCATACCATGACAATAACAAACTAAACCTCTGAAACTGTAAGCCAGCCCCCATGGGTTATATATAATATAGCTCCCTCACCTCTTGCCCTTCTAGTACTGACTAGTGCAGGAAGCCCAGCACTCCTGTGGCATGGGACCACTGTTGTATCTGCGATTATGGTCTCATCCTGCTATTGTCTGGTACCTGTCCCTGATCAACCCCCTCCCCCTGTCTCTGAGCTGCTCCCTGTGATGAGGGATGTTCTCCCAAGTGCTCTACAGACCATCCATCACATTCAAATATCAGCTACTCAAACAAACCTCAAGCCAGTGATACAGGGCCTATGTTCTTATTACCTTTCCACAGCAAGTCAATGGATAAGAAAGATCTCTGCACCAGCAGAAGAAAGACAGATCGAAACCCCCCTTTCTATCCCTATCCTCCCCTGCCATCTCCCCAGCTGCCACTGCACCTTAAGAGTAAACTGCTAGAGCCATTTAGAAAAGAATTTTTATCAGCATCCTGGAGAGTTTGTCACAATGTGGATCCTAATCCCAGAGGTTTGGAGTAGGGCCTGGGATTCGGCAAGCCCAGTCAGACCTCTGAGGATGTTAACATGGCTGGTGTGAGGGACTACAGTTTGCGAAGCAAGGGTCCTGAAGTTTCTATATTGGAACAATGGAGCTGGGGACTCCCAACATGCAGGCTGGTGTGTCTATTCCTACTGCACAAATGGTTTCTTCTCTTTCAGGGTGAGCCCCTGCTCCCCAGCTTGGCTTGCTGAAGGCAGACAGGACCTGAGAAAACCTTACTATTTCCATTATTTCAAAAGTCCATGTGGAAACCATTCACTTTTGACTCCTCTACCTATACAGGTCAATGGTGACTGTTGGTTCCTTGCCAAGGGATGGAATTGCGGGTCTTATCTCTGCTGCTCAGAAGTGCTGGCTCAAGCCAGCTTTGATGAGTTAATTTACAAAATGGCAAAACAAATCGTTTCTTAATAAATACAGTTTGTTTGATACACAGAACCTTTCAGAGTGGAAGGTACAGATGATATAAAAGGATAAATAATGAACAGAATCTTCAGTAATGAGAAGGCTGTGAACCACCTCGTCCTCTACCCCAGGTCCCCCACTATGGAAATGAGTTGCCTAGGGAAGGTGTTCCATTAACTCCTTCCTACTCACTGGCAACAAGATCCATGCCCAAATCATTTTGTTGGGTATCCAGATGGGCATGGCAGGGAGGCTTTGAAGCAGAACTAGAGTGGCACTGGACCTTAAAGGTAAACAGAGGGGACATGAGGAATCTAGGGCAAGCTCCACCACCAAGGTGAGTTCTGAGACCCCTAGGGAGGTTCCATCTGTGCTGCCCATAGCCCCAGAGTGACACTGGTCATCACTGCTTCCTAGGCCTTTTCTCCTCACAAGCACTTCAGGGATTTCCATTCTTTTAGAGACATAGCCACCCAGTATATAAAACTACAACTCCTTTCCTCTACTCGTCAAGGACAGGAGGGCCTCCTAGCCTACCTGACACTTGAAGGTAGTCATTTGTTGACCTTGCTGGCAGACTATGGCCATGAGGCTAATAACTAACATTTAAGGAGTGCTGTCTCTCTGCTAAACACAGTCCCATATGTACCAGCTCATCTGATCCCAATAACATCTTGTTAGTCTCTCCCCCATCTTATAGATGAGGACTCTGGGTTCAGAGAGGTCAAAGTACTAAGCACAGAGCTATTAAGAAAAGGGGAGAGAGTGATAAACGCAGGTAACTTGATGTTACAGTAAGAAATTTTAAAAATTACCCTACAGGTGAGTCTGACCCAAAAGTAGTTTCCTTTATGAGTAGTATCAACTTTTGCTCAGCCTGGAAGTATTCTAGTAGTTCCCATTGCTAAGTGTACCACTGCTGCATCAGTTATCTGAACTGACAGGAACCCAGACCTTACACAGATCTCACCTAATACTTCATCTGCTAAAAACTTCACTCACTGAGACCCACTGCTTCCAGAGTAGTTGGGAAGGTTTGAACTAGAAGCAACAGATCTTCCCAACCCACAGGATTAAAGGATGTGACAACTCAAGCATACAGTGTCTTTGTGGAGGACAGATACTTTCAGTCAATAGGAATAAGAGCAAGTCACCCTGGAGGATGCAGTGAACTTAGTTGACCCAGTAACCATGGAAATCAATAGATAAGAAAATCAAGAGTCTTCTCAGAGGGAGCTAGCAACATTGGTTGGATAGAGCTCTACTTTTGTGTGACATACCGTGACATTAGTGATGAGTGGTGGAGAAGCATAGGTCAACACTGAGGAGGGTCCCACCACTGTGTAGCTGGGGCACACAGGCTGCACATACATGTCAGTGGAGTAGGGGCAGCTGACAGCTTCGTGGGACACATACTCCGTGTAGGGTGTCCATGGAGCCAATGGCTGAAGAGTGGCAGGGGCCGGTTGGGAGAGCCAGCCAGCACATAATGTCCCCTCCTCTGTCACTGTGGAAGCAGAAACCTCCATGTCAAGGCAGGAAGGACCTGTGGGGAAAAAGGAAATTACAGAAGTGCAGGCTCCCCAGAGCGGGTCCTCAAAGACACCAAGAGTGTGTAGGAGAGCTCTTACCCACGGTGCTGTAGGTGGCCAGGGGCTGGTGGGGCAGTACCACCTAGAATGGGGACAAGAAAACCAGAATGGGTGTTTATCTATCTGCAGCAAGCCCTCTCAGGGACTCTCAGGGTTCCAGGATTGGAGAACCATGGGGGGATAACAACCTCCCATTCTACACCCCAACCATCACTGTCTCAGTTTTTGAGGGATTTGTGTTTTGGTTTAGCAAGAAGGTTGTACATTAGAGAAACTTTGTGAACCCCCAACTCATACTAGGGTGTGTACCATTGGCTTCCTGAAGCCCCATCAACAGATTTTTTCCTATGGATAAAAGCAAGAAGTCCCTCTATTCCCCTGACCACCCAACAAACCACCAGTTAATTGCATCTAAGTCTACCTTCTCCATGTAATCCGCTACCTTCATGCCCCACAGACGGTGCCTGAGTCAGGGAAGGACACTCTTGCCTTATCTCTCTGACCACCCTGACAAATCCAACTGTGCGCGCACATGCGCGCACGCACACACACACACACACACTGCAGTCACACTGCCCACAATAGATCCTCACCGCAGTTGGTGGGCCAGCTGCCCCAACGCTGGTATGGCCACGCTTTCTTCTCAGTAGCTCCTTCACTGGCTCCTTGACTCGAACACCCTGGTAAGGCCGTGGAGGGGCAGCAGCTTGCTCTGGAGCTGTGGCTGTAAAGGGGAATGTTACTTGAACCTATGGCCCTTCTCAGATACCCCAAACTATAAAACCCCCACTTCCTCTACTGTCCAACTCTCTAAATTGTACTTGAACTTGAATCTCTGTGAGGTTTCCTAGAGTATTTCTCCCAAGATTCCTTCTGTCCCCAACCATTCTGGGGCCCTACTATATTCACATCATTAAGCTCTTTCTCCTTTGTCTAAAAGTGACAGGGCTTCCCAAAGGTATAAGAACCCCACTTTTCTCATACTATATAAACTGGCTCTAGCAAGAAAGCCTGGTTAACACTCCTATGCACGCCCTTGCATATTTCGCCTCTCTACCTTCGTTGCTGTTTCTCATAGTCAGAATTCTGATCTGGGGGCAACTTCTCTGACCCCTGCAGGCCATGAAATTCCTACATCTACCTCTCCAACACATCTAGATCTGACTAGCTTTCACATAAATGGCAGTAAGGGATGCCAATCAGCCCAAGAACTCTCGAGTCAGGTATAACTGAATTCCAATCCCCTCTCAGCCACAATTTAGCTATGGCATCCTAAGAAGTCATCAAATTTCTCTGAGCCTCATAATCTGTAGTTTCTTATCAGATAGATATTGGTGCAATTTGTTTTCTTGTCTCCTTGTTTTGTCAGTGCTGTGGATATAAGCCAGAGCCTCAGACATGCTAGGCAAGTTTCTACCACTGAGGTACTCCCTCTGCCGCACAAATTCAATAAATCTACAGCCTGCTAGGTAATGATTAGTTATCCTTGATGAGGTGAACTTAAAATGCTTGCAATTAGATTATAAATCTCTCAAGGTACTGTGTTGTTTCTGCCCTCTGGAGTGGCAGACATGTCTAGTCTCTTTATAAGCTTAGTCATGGCTGTTCATTAATCAATCAAGTAAGTAGTGCTTTCAAATGTCCTTCCTTTTGTCTTCCTCTCATTTCTCCTGGATCTTTAGAGTTAATGGAGTGAGGAGAAAAAAGCCTGGCTTCCAGGTCCTTGGTTATCTTCAGTACATGAGACAAACATCCAACGCTGACTCACGCATCCTAGAACTGGAATATCTACCTTGTGTTGGCTGGGACAATGTTTCCTTTCCCTCTTCTCAAGAAATCCAAGAAAGCATCAATTAAACCCGTCAGCACATAGGGCTGGTCATTGCCTGGGAGATCAGAGACAACCTACCCACTCAAATGGAAAGGCCATGGCAGGTAGGCCAAGATCTAGGTCACCCGAGATCAAGAATCAATGGTCTCTGGGACTCACACAAGGAGCCCATTATCCTCCACTGATAAGAGCCCAAGGACCCAAGCTTTGTATCAAAGGCCAGGAAGCCAGGGTATCTGTTCAACCCGGATCCACAGGCCTGCCTTGACTGAACTTTGTTCAGTAAACACCCAGCTGATATTGATAACAACAGTGCCTCAGTCTGCACAAGACCTCCTGCAGAATTCCTAGGCTCTCAGCACCAGCATGGTCTAGTCTTAAAAGCTAGAAGGCAAAGAACCATGCATGGCCAGCAAGTGGAGGGAGAATGAGCCCCAGAGGTAGACAGTGAGAGTCAGGACCTAGTACCTCAATCTAGGATTCTATATGCTATGGTCTCTTTTCTGACTATGGAACAGAACCAACTAGAAACTGATGCAAAATACAAACACCCAAGGTCTTGTTCCCATAGAGTATGATTTGGAGGATCCACTTAAGTCAAGGAGTCTGTCTGTATAAAAGTATTTGCAGGGTTTCTGAAGATGACTGGGATTAGAGCTCTGATACTTCATCCCCAACCTAACACTAGAGCCACTATGTAGCATCCCAGTGGGAGATGATCCTCATGTTAGTATCTGCTGCCATAAAAGGGAATCTCTCTCCCATACTCATCCTTCCATAATGTTTCTGGACACATGTGCATGTGGCCCCTATTCACGTGGATTGTAAGTATTCCAGGGAACATTAGCAATAAAATCCCTACCAATGAAATGAATATAACAAATGAGAGGTTTGGACTGGCATAAGAGTGTATATGAGAAAGAGCTAGAATATTATTTGTCCCCTGAACCATCTTCACCTTTGCTCAAAGCAGCAATGACAAGAAACATAAGAGCCAGAAATACCCACATTCAAATATGACCTGTCACTTATTAGTAGAGAATTCCCAGATTTATATAATGACTCTAGACCTCAGTTTCCTTATCTGTGAAATGGAGGCAGGTTTTAAACTTCTCAGTGGCATGTTTCTAGCCCCTTATCATCCTTCTGAGTGTGCCAGCCCCGCACTAGAGCTGTTTGCACAACTTGCCTATGTGTGCAAGAATGATGTCTATGTGTGCAAGAATGATGTCTATGTGTGCAAGAATGATGTCTATGTGTGCAAGAATGATGTCTATGTGTGCAAGAATAATGTCTGGTGCTGCCCACAGACCCAATGTGTATAGACTGACATGAGAGACAGTAAGAACATCTCTATTTCCACTTCATTCTGCATCCCTTTCTCTGAATCATCAAGACTACACCAGCTTTCTTCATAGACATTTCCTCCACTTATCTCCTCTTAGGCTTCCTGCCATTCCTTAGGCACAAAGCCTAAGATACTCTACTCTCAGAAAAATAATGAGGCATGAGTCAGAGGGGAGAGAAGGCCTAAGTCCCATGGTCACCCTCTGAATGTAATTGGGGGACAATACACATACATCTCAGCCCAGGTCAGAGATGGGAATGAGGCTCAAGCACTTCTGATTTGCATGTTCAATTCCTGGAAGGGCCTAGAAGCTTCTAGGACCCACTCGCCCTCTAGAGCTGGATATACCATGTACTTGGCTATAACGGGACTTGCTGGGCACTTCCAGGTCTTGTGAAGTAAAGGTTTCCTGCCCTCTGCTGTTTTAAAATCTATGAACCGAGAAGGCTTTGGGGAGATGCTGTAAACACAGGGTAATCATTCTTCAATGTCTGATCATCTCTGGAACCCAGGGAATTAACAAATGTGCCCTGGCATAAGAGAGCATGTGCAGAAACGTACTGTTCTAGTACAGCTGTGAAACTCCCACAACTCTGTATCCATAGCCAGCTGACAGGGAGCCTTGTAATTGACTCTACCAGAGCAGGTAAGAGTGGGGATGTTTTTGACCATGCCTTTTCAAAGTGCTGGCAAAGTATCAGAATCCAACACACTGAGGCATCTCTTTCAGAAGCTCAGTAGACAAGAGTATTTGTAAGTTGACAACTTGTAGCTGGGGCCTTTCACACTAATCTATGGAAAGCAAAAATCAGTAAACACCATGACCTCAACTATGACCCACACCAGCACTATAGAAATCTGGAAGAAGATAAAAGTTTGTCCAAAGTCATGATTACCTTAGCATAGGGATGCTGAATCCTTGAACTGAAATTAGTGTCCAGTGACTACACTGAAATATTATGTGACTTTTTAGACAAGATATTAAAATAATTTAAGATAGCAATTTAAAAACTAGTATATGATGAAAATAAAATAGAAACTTGAAATAATACCCTATTGGCAAAGAAGAAGGTCTGGAGTGCTCATAACTAGAGAACTTAATAATTTCGTAGTCAAACTGCAGCCCTGGATGGCTGCAAAGGCTTGAAACTTTCTGACCATTCCTCTTGTTAGTCTGAGGACTCTTGTAGCTTCTGTGGACTTGAAGAATCCATCACAATGGAAAATCAGTTTACCTGAACATGAACCTCTGAGAATCTCTTTGGATAGGAGTTCACCTTGCTGCTTTTCTTTACTATTGGACATCAGTTGCCAATGGTATTTAAGGACCAATGAAAAGCTTTTAAGAAGCCTAGTTGATAGCCAAACCCATACATTTGGTCACAGGGAGAGCTTCCCTTTACCAAATGAGCAGTGAACGATCTGGAGTTAAAACAGTCAGCAGAGGACATTTCAATTCCCCCACCACACACCCAGATATACTGTACATCGCAAAAAGAAGAGGTCTGAGGCTCCCATCCACCTGAAGGTGCACACATCCCACAACCCCTGTATGTTGAACATTGGCATCTATACTTACTGTCCACCAACCTGAGAGATACAAGATTCTACTGAGTTAAATAAGCATGATCCTCTGAGTTCCTCAATAAAGTACAATAAAATCTCACTAAGG
Organism: Mastomys coucha; assembly: GCF_008632895.1. NCBI lineage: Eukaryota > Metazoa > Chordata > Mammalia > Rodentia > Muridae > Mastomys > Mastomys coucha. The sequence goes on along the minus strand of NW_022196906.1, from coordinate 45,253,268 downwards.
AAATATGTAAAATCACAGTACCTATTTATTTAATAACCCCATGCAAACCACAGCTCACATGCTACTCAGCTATGGAGTCAATAGCTGGCCCTGAGCATCTACAACTTGTCTTTCAGTTTAGCTTTAAAAGAGCCTATGTCCAAGAGTTGTTTCCTGAGAGAAGATCCTTGCCTCAGCCATGGTTCTCTTGAGATTTCCTATGGGTCATCAGGCCAATCAACAGACTGGACAACAATTAAGAGTTCTGCCCTAAAAAATACATAATATATAGTTAAGCATGGATTTGCATCACGAGGGAATGAGAGGACAAGATACCTCACATCTATAGAAGCCCTTGCATGCCAACTCAACAGACTGCTCAAGTTTCAATTCACAACTACCAGAGCCTCACAGCTCAGCCACATGGGCTACTTTGAAAGATTAAAAACCATCTAGATGAGAAGGTCATATAGCACGCTACCATGTAAGACATCCTCTGAATCACTCCAGATTACCACTGCAGAATATTTTCTTTCACTGCTGGTGTTCAATGTTATCAAAAAGAAAATAGAACTTATTAAGGAGGAAGACCACTAATACTCTCTTTACTTGTAGCAAAACCAAAACAAATAGTCGAACAATAGGACTTCAAGCCTGGGGCTAACAAACTTGTCCTAGCTTCTACTGAAAACAAAATCTGAAAAGTCGCTGACACTTTAATGTGAAGAATCTTGTTTGTATTGCTGGCCTGACATGGCTGAGATCTTCTGGGAAACATGAGTTCAAGTAGGCCACAGGCTTGTTCACATTCTTTATGAAAACGTTACTGCAGGTGCTCTTCTTAGGGTGAAGTTCTCAGAGTTTTCTAATTTATTCTTTTCATTTATGGACAATGGCTGTTTTTTTTTTCAAACAGGAAGACTTTATTCTTTGGCCAGAAGGATTTGACATTCTACAGAAAGACTTTTCCACACAATTTACAATAAAATTTCTTCTTCTTCTTCTTCTTCT
>NW_022196906.1:45233294-45252052 GCF_008632895.1 Mastomys coucha | reverse complement strand
CTTCCTCCTCCTCTTCCTCCTCCTCCTCCTCTTCCTCCTCCTCTTCCTCCTCCTCTTCCTCCTCCTCCTCCTAATGTAAGCCAACAAAAAGATCCTGGGTATATGTGAATGTGTGCTTTCTATTCACTAATGCTTGGACCAGGAGACTCCCCAGTTGGGAACAATAAACATGCCATCTATACATTCTAGCAATCTAGAAAATACTCAAGGCAGGGAAGAAACAGAGATGGTAAAAGGGGCAAGGGAGGGGAACATGGCTTTATAAAAGCTGCTCAGAAGATCTGAGAGAAAATGGACTGCACTTGGATTATAAGATGATAATGCTCGTAAGGCTGCTAGAGCAGCAGAGAAAAACCAGCAAGGTCCTGCTGAATGAGCTGAGAGGTCTCTCTTTATTAAGAGGTTCTGAAATGATGAGTTGAAGCTAGCTTAGTCAGACAAGAGGAAAGAACCGGTGGTTTTCTTCCTCCTCCCCGAGACTCCCTCCAAAAGCATGTTCCTTCCTCAACAGTCCTGCAGTGTTCAACATCAGCCACAGGTGAGCCCACTTGGAAAAGCTCAAGGAGGGCTACAGTCACTAAGAAAGTCCTCAAACTTGGACATGGTAAGAGGACCCCTAAAAACAAGATTGATGGCAGTGAGTAGCCAGAGCCAGTTCTGGTGCTGTCTGAGGGTGACTGCAGTGTTAGATTCCCAAACCTAAGATCAAAGTTATTTAGGCATGATGCTGTCCCATGAAAACCATAGAGATCAGGGAGTCAACAGCCAGGGTCATCCCAACAGGCATTCCTCTCAAGAAAGCTCACTTAGACATGGTTCATCCTGACTTACCAAACTTCTGCCTAGGGTATTTCTTTGAGGAAGCCTTGAATTATAGATATCCTACATCATGGCCTCAAGCAAAGCTAGCCACAGGTCGGTAGTGTGGGAGCTTTCTGTGTGGCAAGGTTCCTTAACACACAAACCCCACTGCCCAAAATTCCTTTCCCAACTGCATCATGCATGCCTCTTGTCCACTCTCTTTCCAATCTCCTGAGGAACAGCAGGGTACAGGAGGCTGCTGCAGATGCCTCTTCTGTGTGTACACAAATTTAATGCTGAATTAATGGGTGGCAATAGCCCATGTGTTTCCAGGTCAGAATTGTAACTCCCAGAAACTGAAATCCTCACCTACATTTTGATGAAGCTCTGTGGTTGTGGTTCTCAGAGCCTCTGACATAAATGATATCATGGGGGGCTGCACTACAACCTCCGAAACAGACAAAGGATCTAGTCTACTCTCCATCCCTTCTTTTAGTGATGAAGAAGGTAATACTTAAGAGATATTCAGTGAACTTTCCAAGGACTGCATTCATCTGTAGTGGTGTCATTGACCAAATTTAGGACCTCTGACTCCAACATAGCCCTTTTTTTTTTTTTTTTTTTTTTTTTTTTTTTTTTTTTTTTTTTTTTTTGCTTCACCACACACCTTCTTCTTGCCTTGCCTTTATGTCTCTCTCTCTCTCTCTCTTTTTTTTTTCTATGTGGCATTGAATATCAGCCATCTAAAGGTCCCTGGGCCAATCCTAACCATCCTTCCTTCAGTTGGAGTACTGGCTTGGACCATGGGATCCTTCCTTTCTTGATGGCCAATTTTCCAAAAAAGAAAATGGTGTTTTCCAGACCAAAGAGCCCTCCACAAGAAATTAGCCAAAAGTCTACTCACATGAGGGGTGACAAGAACTGAGAGACTCGATTCCTGGCAAGGTTTTATTTTGGGTATTTTTTCTACTGAAATGACAGCAGATAGGTCCACCTGAGAAAACAGCTGCATCTGCTTGCCTTTTATAGAAACTAGGGTCACCAGAGCAGAAAGGGTTCCCATCTCAAATACACCACATCTCTGATCCAGGCTCAAGACAAAGAAATACCTAGTAGACCATTTATCTACCAAATATTTGTTGAGCAGATCAGACTGGGTTCCTGCCCTTGGGGACTTTCAGTCCACTCAGGTGGTACATGCAGACTTTAATGAAATCATCACACAAGCAAATTAAATGTAATGAAGCTGTAACTGCTTCAGAACTGAAGGGTTCTGACTTCCGCCTCTACCTGACTCATTAATGCTTGAATGAGCAGCAAGCTGACTCTAGAGATATATAAAGAAGAGAGAGGCAAGAAGCATGACGGATGGCTCTCTCTCCATTGTGGAGAATGACCTGGGGTCAGTGGCTCAGGCCATACTGTGAGTATGAGATTATGAGTCTCTGTCAAGACACTCAGTGTAACAGACCCTCTGTGACTCCTACGTTTCACCAACTGCTCTCTTCCCTTGGCTGATCAGCCCCCAAGGATTCATTATAAGATGAACATCATCTAAATTCAGAATCTCTACTCAGTCTCAAGTGTTAATGTCTTTTTCTTCTTTTCTTGTGTGTGCATGTCTGTGAACGACAGGGTTAGGACCAGGCAGATCTAGTTTGGAAAGCTTGCTTCATTGTTTATCACTTGTGTGACCCTCGACAAGTAACTTAATTGTGCAAGCCTCAGTTTCTCTACCTGTAAAATGAGAATAATAGTGTCTTTCTCAAGGAGCTATCATAAAGATTGTATATTCACTAACACATGTGGCATATCATAGGTATCAAGTTAAAAGTCACCATCGTTCACCACATCTTGTTACATACTGAGACTAAATATCTGGGCATATCCAGGACTCTGCTACCTTCAAAGCCTGTCTCCTTTTGTCTTTATTATGCTCTTGAAAGTCACTTTCAAGTCCATGGCCTAAAGTCCCCAAGGAAAACCTATTTAGGAGACAAGGAAGCCAGCAATGACCAGGGATTGGCCAAAGACCTCACTTAAAGACAGCAACCCTAAGCGGGAAACCAAACCCTTGGTTTTTATAAAACTCGTATGAGCAGAGCATATTTCTATCTTCAGAAGCCACCAGATAAATGGGGGTTTATGGTATATTAAAGTATTTTTTAAAAGTTGCCCCTAAGAGTAAATACCTTGGATATTTTCGAGTGCTAGCAGTTAGGTAGGAGACAGAGTACAACAGCTTATCCTTGCCCTGATCTCGGCTGTTAATCAGTCCTAAGGAATTTGTAGGTGTCTCTAAAAAGACATGGACATAGCCACAGTTGAGGCTGGGTTGTAGACATCATTGGGTTGAGATGAAATATATATGTGGCTATGTATACAATGGAATACAATTCTAGAACGTAGTGTTCAGGGGCCGTAGGTGTTATATTACCTGTTAGAGCAAGGCAGACTACTGGCTCATACACTGGACACCTCAACTTCGCAGAGAGCAGCAGCATCAAGGTGGGAGTTAAATGGCCTTGGGAGCTATGAGCATCAGTCCCACATTACACCTAACCATCCTACTGCAAACTTAACTTCTACAGGAAAGCAACTCCACAAGGAGGGATGGAGCATAAGAAAGGAATATATCTTTCTTTACTAAACAAAGACCCAAATCTAGGATTATTGGCTCTATCTGATATAGGTCAGGAAGAAACTGTTGTTAGGCAGCTTGATGAGGCAGATGGATACTCAGTTTCTTGACTTAGGCAACAGGTTGTTTAGACTTTCAAGACTAAAGACAGTCTTACAAAAAGAAAAAAAAGAAAAAAACAAACATTTTTTTCCTGAGATCCTTGGATAATGACTACTCTCTTCAAGGATTTTTTAGATGCAGCAGGGGTTGTATTTAAGGGTCAGGTCCAACTACCCAAGCCTCAAGGCTTATGACTAGCATAGGGTTCTGGTCCACATGTAAAGTTAGTCGTGGTGACTGACTCATGAAGAAAAACATAACTTGTAGTCGAGATGAGCTTTTGGAACAATTCTCAGGTTTACTAACCAGTGGCTCCTATGATATGGGAGACTACCTCATGAGGGACACTGGAAGAGTGGTTATTAGAATGTCAAGTCTGATAAATATGTCACTAAGTCATTTTTTAAGGAAATTGCCTACTCCTTAATTAACAAGAAACTCACATGACTGAAGACATAACTTTTGCAGCTGCAAAGCTTCATGAAAATCGAGACAGCATGCTTCACAGTGACTCACTCTGTAAGCCAAGAACCTGTGACTAGCTGTCAGGGCTCTTAGTCAAAGAAGTAAAGGACTGGTTAGAATCCTAGGACACAATTATGATGCCAGCAAGTGCCTACAGAGGCAAGAAAATCAGGACATTAACAAACAAGCCAACCTCTAAGCATCCTTATCACAGATCCTTCATCTTGACTTTGATGTTTGACTTCTACAAGAGAATTGATTTGAAGAGAGTGGTGGATCTTAGCCAATGGGTTGCAACCCCTTTATAGTCACATATCAGCTATCCTGCATATCCGATATTTACATTACAATTCATAACAGTATCAAAATTACAATTCTGAAGAAGCAATGAAATAATTTTATGCTTTGGAATCACCACAATATGAGGAATTGTATTAAAGGGTTATAGTATTAGGAAGGTATAGAAGGAATTACAACATTTATGTGCATCAGCCTAGACATCCTTGGATTTCTATTCAAATGCTCAGATGCCAGTATATTTCCCAGAATCTAAGCAATAAACTTGATTATCATCATGTGACCTTCGGGATCTACAAATGTCCCATGCCATCATCACTGGTCCTATCTTCTCCTTTGCTGAAGAAATGTTATTCCATTGCTTCATTACTCTAGGAGTTCCAACACCAGACCTGACGCCTGTATGAGTACACACAAGCACAGCATAATGAAAACATGGCTTGACTTTCTTTCAACACTCTTCTCTCCTGAGCTAAGAAAGCTTTCATCCAGTATTAGAACTTGAAATTTTCTACACTTTTTCTCATTCCTTTCTTTTTCAGCTCCTCAACATTTGTCATTCCTTTATTATTTATGTTTATTATCATATCTTTATCATTATCTCTCCTCCCAATAAAATTTTGATTCTTTCTAATAGATTAAAAAGTAATTGAACTTTCCTGAAGGGTAATAGACTCCTTTTGGGCACTAGCACCCAGTCTGAAAATGATTCTGGCTTATAATTCTTTAGCTGCCAGCTTTTCCCAGAAAGTAGTACTAATGAAACCATTACTAAGAACCTGAGGCAACACATTGGTGTTTCGGTTTTCAGTATCATTAGTGCTATTTCTTGACTATCTTAAGTGTTGTTCTCTTCACACCCAATTTATAAATACCTTGGTCCAAACTTGTGAATTAAAAAACAAACACAAGTTTGCCAGTCACAAGCCTCATTCTACCTGATGAGGGTGGTAAGGAAGTCATGAACAAATGGATCTCAAACAGATCACCTTAGCCATCAGCATTAACCCTGATTATTAATTACAGGGCCATGTATATGTACCCTTCATTATTAATGTCAAACTCACAAATTATAATCTGTAACTAACCTGCATATCCCCTGTCCTCAATGAGAGAATACAAATAATAGCAACAAGAACTTATTGGGTGTTTACTTACTGTCAAACATGATCATAAACACCCACCACAACCCATGAAGGAAGAACCACATCCTTGGTGTATGCAGAAAGACCAGGGACTTACCAACATCACAACCAGTAAAACATTGATAGGTCTAGGTTTCAGACTCATATCTGCTTGATCCTGACACTGGTCTTCAAAATCCTCAAAGCAAACAAAGAGCAGCAGTGTCCCTTTGTGGCTCTAAATAAAAACCCTACTCACTATGGTTTTCTCTCCAATAAGTAAACACATTACAAATGCATTCTGAGGATCTGTTGTATTTCATCTCACTGTGGGTCTTTATCTAACATGGGAAGCCCTGCCTTTCACCAAGTGGATCTGCCAAGCCCCGGGAGGGGAGCACAGCTCCCTGGCAGGAGACTGGCAGCTTAGCAAGTCAGTATTTTGGGTCTTCTTTAGATGAATTTTATCTCATAGGTAAGTTACTAATATAATATTTAAGCTTCAGTTTTCTCATTAATGAGGAAGTTCTTATAACAGGACCCATGTTATGACTAATGTAGAGATTATGAGAAGTGGATTAAATAATACAAAGTATAGCAAAGACTGGCTGTTGTCACATCTTCTCCCTTGTAGCTGGAGTGGCTTTAATATGTCAGAAGAGGTTGTCTGTTAGGAGAAGGTACAGTTATTAAAGATAGATAGATAGATAGATAGATAGATAGATAGATAGATAGATAGATAGATAGATAGAAATATCTTTTCCCTATTCTTATTTCAAGATGTGATGATCATCAATGCAGTGGGTCAAGTTACAGTGACAATCAGGAAATTTTGAGAACATCATATGACCAAGACATAAGAATGAAAGACGAAATAAACCCAAATATTGTTGGCAGTACAGAGACCCTATAGGATTCTCAGAAGCCTACTATGGACTTCTTCTATGTAGCAAAAGGTACAATCCACAATCTTAAGTTCTGGGTAGCACCAAGCAAGTGCACATACCCTACAAATGTCATTTAACACTATCAGAAGTACTGAGCACTTTCTGTTAATGCTAGTACAAAGAGCCAAGATGCAGCTATCAGCACTAGTAAATCACTCAGGAAGAAGAGGCGAAAGAGGTTCGCTCATAGTTCTTCAATTTCTAGAAGTTACCCTATTGGATAGGAAATAGAGTGTGAACAGGTATTTGCAAGCAATGCATAATGAAATGATGATTGAAACCTGCTCCTATTTCTAACTCTCTTGCCTCTCTTTTCTATCTCATCATTTCCCAGGCCTAGAAAGCTTAAACAATCTTTATTCTAATGTCCTTTCTTAGTTCAAGTTGTGTTGGAAATTGGATGTTACCTCCTGCTGAGTAAACACCTACCATAACCCACAAAGAAAAACTACATCTCAATATATACATAATTCCTGTTCCTGGACAACTTAATTAGAAGCTTTGAGATGGGACCAAGTTACTGACATTCCTTAAATCTGCCCCCCCCCCCAACATCCCAGTATTTAGTTAATGTTGAAAAGAATGCACTGGATAGATATAAGACTATTTTCTATTAACTTACAAATCCTTGTTTTAAAATATATATCTTTTTAAAATAGGAACATAAGGAAACTCAGCAGATAGAGATTGAGTTCAATCTGTCTAACCTAAGCCAGGAAAAGACTAGTTCCATGGTGGTTAGGTAGTGGATGAAAAATCCCAAGCCTGTTTATCTGTAGACGGGGAAGTACAATCACAAATGCAAGAATAATATGTCAGTTCAGAGCCCCATACAACCAAGGTACTAGGAGAAGGTTCTTTCATCCAAGGTAGTCCCACTCTGATCAAGAGGTTCTTCCTAAAACTGAGAAAACTAGGGGAGTTACTAAGGATGCTGTAAAGGGAACATTATACTAACAATCATTATCAATTACCCAACTTGTTTTGGTTAGGTAGCAAAAGAAATTACCCAGTACCTTCATTTAATTGGTAATTAAACTACTGTAGAAAAGTCAGGGTGAGGGCACCTGATATACCTACTTTGTAGTGGGAAAGCTAAAAGCAAACAACTTTAAGAACTTCTTGAACAAGTGTAGACAACTGTGAATCTTTATTCTTCATAAAAGAATAGATTTGTATGTATGAACCAAAGGACCATTTTCAACACTCCTGAGTTGGTAAATATTGAGAATTAGGAATGCATATTGACATCTTTCTTTAATAAATATAGGAAGATAAGGAAAATGTCCACCATGAATATCATTTGCTCTTTTACCAATTAAGCTGCATTCTTGTGTTGTGGCACAGTGTTCGCTGGGCAATAACACAGCTGAACCCATTTTATTCAGAGCATCTGTGGTCATCCATGAGGCCCCTTCAAGACTGAGCCTGTTCGCATTCTATCATAGAAGGAACGGGTAGGAAAGGTCATTAGACCCTCACCTGGCTCCTGACCCTAACCCTCCAGCTGTATGTAATTCTTTCCCTGTGAGAATTCATCCCAGGGGGTGCTCTCAACAAAGCTTATAAGAAGAGAAGGATTAACTAAAGGGGGCTCCACTGTGCCGATTTAGGGAGGTCATTACTCATGCTAGGACAGAAATTGTTAATGATACAGATTTGGGGGTGATCCATGCTCCTGTAAATGAACCAAATAAACTCATAATGTCTCCAACCTACACCTGGGTAGAACTGTTTGTTACTCTGGTTCTTTCATTGAACTTGCTAGACATTTGTTCCTGACTCCCAGGTAAGGGGACTGTAACAGCCTGAGAAACATGCATCTTGTCCAGTCTACCCCCATTTCAACTGCATGAGGAACCTGTGAGTCTACATCTCTCCTTTGGGTTCCACTTATAGTTAGCATTAAGAATCACTGACTACATAAACTTGGTTAGGAAGGTCTTTACTAAGTTTGGGCAAACACTGTATCATAGAAAAGTTAGAGGTTGTCCACATAGTTTAAATTACTTCCTATTATAAAAATAACTGAATGTATGAGTTTTCAAGGTTTCAAAAATCATATGTATAACCCTGAGTCTTTTTAACCACCCTTAAAACTATATTTCCTAGCTAGTGGAACCTTAGGTTAAATACTAAAAGTAGACTTCACTATTAGTGAGAATTGTGAGTTCTTAATTTAAATGTTAAACCTCCGATCTGCTCCAGTTGTCTGACAAAGGCACATGGGTACAGTGATTTGTTAATAACTACTTCCTGGTCCTAAGTTACTTACTACAGTTAAAACATAACATGGCAAACTCCATGGGACATGAGACAAACAGTCAATGCAAAGAAAAATCAGTTAACCCCACCTCTCACTATCACACAGATCTTTCCCTAATACAAGAAGCAATGATGAAAATCTTGTCTTCCAGTTCACAAGACTTCCCAATAAATGATATTGAATTTATTTTACATTGTTCCATCATTTCTAAGAAAGACTTCTAATTATGTTCTTGTCATTAACAAAATATTGAATTAATTGTCTGCGTGTTTTATCTAACATTGATGCTAACACTATACAAGTCCAAGAGTAACCCAGGGAAATGAGTGCCTCAAATACCAACCAGGCTTCTAAGTCCCGAAGTGAACAAACTTCTATAAAGGGCAAGTTAGGACCATACAAGTAACACTGCAGATACAGAACTCTGCTGCTATAACAAAAACAGCCCCGTAAAATATGCAAATCAATAAACATAGCTATGTTCCAATAAAACTTTAATTGCAAAAATAGACAAGAAACCTGATTTGGCACATACTCCATATATGCACACCTATGTTCTAGACCTTTGAAAATGTTGTTAGATTCTATCACCCAAGAATATTTGGACTGGAAGTGTTTAAAGTATAGGAAAAGATGTATAGAAAGGAAGTTGGCATAGCCTGATGGGACATGTAGAGGAAGAAGAGCATTGACTGACCACTCTGGCTTGCTTATTGGGGATTCGAGTTTCAGTTCACCTACATTCTTTTTTTTCCTAAATTCAACCTCTCAATAAAAATTTACATCTAAATAAAATAATCTTCATGTTTTTAAAACCTTAGTAAAAGGGTAAAATATGACCTCGAAATGAAAAAAAAAATGCATTTTTTCTCACAAGTAATATCGGTCAATTCTGTTTGAAGATGTGTGATTCAAATTTAGAAGTTAGTGTTTCACATCTAAACAGGTTAGTGCTTTCCTGGATTCAGCCTTTAAAACAAAGACACAGTGTGTGCTGGGATGGCATGATGTGATTTTATACCATTTTCTTGATTTTTTTGGTCACTTTAAGCAAACCTACAGCTCTAAAAGTTGTCAGACAGCTGGCATGTTAATTCATGTGAAATTTAATTGTTACAGTTACATTTTACAGTAGAGTGGTCTCTCAACCTTAAAATTTTAATGACAACCATTGTAATAATTATGTCCACATCAGTTTAGCAAAGGAAGGGGCACATGGGTGGGGGCAGAGGAGGACAAAGTATGGTGACACATATGTAGGAAGATGTCATGATAAAGCACATGACTATGTATGTGAACCTATCTTTTTAATTAGAAGAGGGAGAGCAAATGTTATGGAGACTGCTTGCATACAAAATATAATGGACTATAACCAATAGTTAACACAAAATCCAATCTGGCATCCCAGTATGTACAGACAATATTGGCCAGAGGCAGCTACACCCCTTACTTAAATTGTCACAAACACTTTGAGAGGTACATGTACAAATCTCCATATTAAGAGTGAGAAGAGATGAGATTACTCAACTGCAGAGCAATTGTCAGACTCAACCCTCTGCACACTAGTTCTCATCTACATGAGACAGAGATGTCTCTCATGTGAGAGGCCAAATCTTTTAAATTCAGACTCCATTTTAGAGACCTAAAGTTTGAATTCAGGTAAACTAACAGGCCGGTACCCAGCATTCCTTTCCAAGTTGCCCTCCAACAAAACTGGAGCCTAGCTCCAGTCTCTAGGCTAATCCCCAAGAAGACTAGCATCTCTAGGTTATTTCCCCCCAACAAACTTGCACCCCCAGGTTACAAGCCTGCCATCTGCCCAGTGACCACCAATGCAGAGGGAAGCAGAAATCAAGTTTATGATATGACTCCCAGCACCAGCCATAGTAAGGCCATAGTAACTTCCCAATTAGATGCTTGCACACTTTCTACCCTCCCACCCCTCTTGCTGCTTACTATAAAGCCTTGACCCGATAGATAGTCAAGGCTCCCCTCCACCAAAACTGTCCTAAGCGATGGCGGTGTGCAGGGAGCGGGGTTGAGCGAGCTAGCTTGAATGGAATAAAGACCTCACTGTGAGTTGCATCAGATTGACTCCTGTCTTTGGGGGGTGGGGGCCAGGAGAATCAAACACTTCTTTGGCACTACAAATGAAGAAGCTAAGGAGAAAGTCTGAAGATGGACCAACATCTTTATCTGGCTGACAGTCGAGAGGACCTCATACCTAGGGCTGGGACCTCCAGATTTCCATATCTCAAGGTCACCAGTTCTGAGCCTTGTCACACTGTTCTCCCATCTTAGCCAAAGCCCGGTGTTCTCCCATGAGTCCACTAACAGGAGTCAGGAGCCAAGCAGGCAGCAGGCAGGAGGCAACAGGGGCTATATGATTGTTTTCTTAACTCTTTCCAACGTCCTGGGTACAGTCATTTTAGCTCATGCCTGAAGGGTATTTTCCGAAAAAAAGAAAGTGCCTTTTCAGCACTCCCTGTGTCTGATTTCAAACCCTGCCCTCCCCGCCTGCACTGGCACTGCCTTGACTTCACTGGTTTCCCACAAGTCTTAGTCAGCCTGGTGGCCATACGACCAGGGTAAAGAGATAGGTCTGTTGCACAAAGTCTGTTCTTGTTTTCCTTCAAGTCCCCAAAGGACAGTTTGCGAGATTTTATGAGCAAGAAGCAAGACCTCTAACGACTCTCAAAAAGAAAATCTGTTCATCTCCTAAGAGGCACTGGAGAAGAGAAAATGCAGTCTGTGACAATGGTAGGCTATGGCAGCTTCTACATACAGGCAAGCAGCCCATACCTCAGGGCTAACACCAAGGCATAGCAACTGGCAGCACTCTGGTGGCCTCGTCAGCTTATTAAGAGCAGTTATACACAGTGGGATTACTTTCAACTCCGTTTTAAATATGCAAACTCTAAGAGTTTAAAAAATAAAAGCTGCTCACACAAAGCCCAAATGACTTCTCTCAGAGCAAGAGAGCATATTGGCCCTTTCAAGGCCCCAAGGGGCATTAAAATCCATGTGCCCACAATCTCATAGTATTTACAATGGCGTTGCCTGCACTCTGCTTCCAGAAGGATAAGGGTTTTGCTCTGGTCACCTTGTTGGCTGAGACCTAAGCTACCCAAACTAGAATCTGAAGTTAGAAATCTCAAATCCAAATCAAAGTTCATTTATTTTTATTTAAACAAAAAAAAAGTCTTGCCCATATCAACGATGGGGTTAGTAAACTGAGGCACACTGAAATTGCTTCTCTTTGTCACAGATGAGAAAAGTCAATTCCAGAGAACTTATAGAGAAGCAATAGGTGGGTGATAAGGGGACTCTGTCACACTGTAAGAAATGGAACAATAATGTCAGGTTACTTTTTATAAATAAAACCCTCCATAGTTTCTTTTTCTTTTAATCTGGATTATCATATAAATTTGATTGAGGAATAGTATACATAAACCAATAAAAGACATTTTAAGAAATTAATCATCTTACAAAGAAAGATAGGGAAACTCTTTGATAATAGTTCTTTACTTGAGGAAGTGCAGCCCTGAACCTTAATAAGGTTCTACTTTTGTGAGACTCTTGAGTTGACTTTGTTTGCCTCATGAAAGGAATGTTGTAGAGAATGTCTGTATAGCCTCCGTTATTGATAACACAAGATTCTATTCAATCCACAGAATGGAAAATACAGTTCTCAGTTGTTCCATTCAAGTCCAGGGATTAAAAATCAAGGTCAAAGATAAACCCACAGGTCCTTTGCAGTGGAACACAAAACCAACCATTGCCACAGAATAAGGAAGAGAGTGAAAAGAGGCTGGGGGGGTGAGGGGGAGCCGGGACATGCTTCACACAACAGAGTTTCCATCCCATCTCAACACATCCACAGGAGGGAACCAGCTCTGGCAGAATTCAGCTAGAAGTGGTCCAACAGAACCAAATAACAAGCCAAAGAACAGGGGTCCATGAAAGTAAAGGCCCTCACGTGAAGAACGGCTCCTAACCCATATCATATGTGGTTTCCGTCTCATGAATCATAATCTGCCCTTCTGTCACCTCAGTGATTCATGCACAGAACCGGAGATGCAATGAGCTGTCCCACCTTGGGACACTGGTTCATTCCCCCAGGCTGGAAAATGAGCATCACCTCCAACAAGCTGGTTTTGCCATCAAGCTCTATCTCACCCACCTCAGCCCTCCATGCCCCCTAGGCCCTGACTAGACTGGGTGCTCCCATCACCAATAGTAGCTCTCTATTCCTGGACCCTGCCTCTGCTTACTTGGCTCTGACAGCCACAAGCAAAGCACTTACATTTCTGCCAGAGCATGGCCTGTGACAGGATGTTGCCTTTTCTCTTTGAAGCAGACAGTTTGGCTTCTTTAATGTGACTGGGCGTGCTTTCCTCCTGTGGAACCACCGTTTACTCTGAGGCTGTTTCTTCAGCTTTTTAAAGGCCCAAGTTCCCGCTGAGTGGGGCCACGTCATCACATCCTCCCACCTCAGGCAGAGCTGTACTTTTTCTTCAGCAACACTGCCTGTCACCCCACTGTGTGCACCCCAAAGGCCCCCCCCACCAGCTGAAGAGTGCTTTAGACACAGAGCCAGCCAGTTGGGACTAACCACCACACAGCACAGGAGGCCACGGCCATTTGCACACAGCCACAGTGTTAAGCCACATAGAAGGAGTGTGAGAGTCTGTATGAACACAAAGGGTGAAACATGAGGTCAAGGATCAGAGCTCCTTGAGTGATGAAGGGTCCAAAAGACAATATAGTCAACACTGAGCTTTCTCTGGCACTCACACACAGTTCCACACTATCAGGCCATTTACAGGACTGACCTCACCATGGGTCCCAGCTCAACGGGAAATGCGATTCCCAGGGGTCACTATTCTCAACACGGGAGGAAACACCTGTCCTCTCTTCAAGCCTCACTAACCAGCCTCTTCGTTCTCTCAGTGTTGCTTTTCTGTTTATTCCATTTTCAAATGTAACGGCTCCTCCCCTGGCCCCAGTCCACAGCAAAATAGTGAGATATAATATTGTTTAAATATAGGGGTCTCTGTTTCAGATGGTTGGTTATGTACACAGAAAGGGGGAACCAAGTCACTCAAAGAAGAAAAGGAGATGCTTGGGCTTCTTAAATGAACCTGGAGCTGATTTCCCAAAGGACTGACTTGTGGATTTAGGAGTACCAGCTGATCTCTTAGGAACCCAACATGGCTAATGCAAAGCTTCCCAAAGAAAGAGTAATGGATTCACCATCTGAAATATCTACAGTATGGGGCTACATTCTGCCACATACTGTAACATGCTCATACGCTCCATTCCAGCAATCCAGTTACTCTCGAATCAAGATCATATGGTTATACCCCTGGGGTAGTCCAGAGACCTTGTGGGTTTGCCTTCCATAGTGCCTCAGAGTGATCTAATACATTCTGGATCTGATCCTGCCTTTCTCCAGTGTTAGAAGCCTTCACCTAAAAGCACTATAGCTCAGTAACGTGGCACTCGCCTGGCATGTGTAAGCCTGGGGTTCAAGCTCCAGTACCACCAGAAAGAGCCTTCTTTCTCCCTTTAGCCACAGAGCTGAGACACTAAAGCCTTCCACCATGAGCCGTTCTCTCTCCAGTTGCAGGTTCTTTTTAACCTACTGGCCTCACCTGCTGGGGCTCTCTCCCTGTCTTCCCCATCTGAAGAGAACCCCTTCGTTCATCAAGGTCCCACCAATAGCCCTACACCAGGCAAAACAATTTTGTGACTCACCCACCCCCCACCCCCGAATCTCCTGGCCTGGAAATGATCAGTCCCCTTTTCTCTGTTCTTTGGGCGCTATGCCCATTGTTTACATCATGGTAAACTGCCACATGACTCTGCAGGCACCTCAAGAAGGCTTTATCTTTGTGCCTTATGTAAGATGGAGAACATACTAAGCACACCCTCCCCCAGGAAAACTTGACCTAATCAAGTTATAAATTATACTTCTAATGGGTGGTCTGCTTAAGAGCAGGACTTGAGAACACTGGTCACACAATACAATAATTCAACAGAGCAGACTCGCTCCTGGATAGATTATGAGCCCTCACTCCAAACCATCCTAGATCACCATGATGAAGGGACCCGCTGACTACATACCACAGCCTGGCCTAGCAGAGTAGCTAGTGTATCACAGAGCCTTGGGCCTTATTGAGAAGTTTCCTCCCACCAGGCCTGGCTTGCCTGCAGGAGCTGTGAGTTCCCACCAATGCTCTGCTGCTCACTGGCTGTGTTCCCGTCATATACCATGTAACTATTCTCATCTCAGTTTCTGTGTTTATGAAATTCACTGGTTCTCCAGATGTCACAGAGTCCTCAGGAGGGAACAGAAGGCACTTCCTATAGTGTTGCTCACATTTTGGTTGCCTTATTCTAATGCCATGCTTTAAGAATTTTCGTTTTTATTTGTCTCTCCATAGACCTAGCATAATGAGCTCCACAAAGCAATCAAAATAGCTAACTTGGCTGTGGCACTGTCCTGCCTCATGGTGAAATTATAGATTCAGACAGTGAGGAAAGATTTATAAAATATTAACGTGAACCCTGAACCTGTCTCTTTAAAGCAAGCCAAACTGCCATTCAAATGTTGTAGCCTAACAAAAATATCACAGGGCCTACAAAGCCCCACATTAACATTGCTCTTGGAGGAAGTATTCACATGGAAAGTGCTGCTTGGGAGGATGTTGCAAGAAATGCTAGAGCAGAAGGTTGTCACATACCTGGATCAAGTGTACTACAGGGATTTTCTTAAACCTGGAAAAAGAAAATTCCTCCAGGACAAACTATCCGCACACTTGCACAAGTTCAAAGAATGTAACTATATTAATCATACTTTGTATGTAATAACGTTTTGTGTGGTCCTTGGGGAACTCAAGAAGGCACTTAACTGCACTGTTGCTACTCTTACACAAAGAGGAACACAGAGGCCCAGCCGATCTTCTCTAAGATGTGTGGGACCAAAAGCATTTTAAATCTCAGATTCTTTTCAGATCTTAGAACCCTGGCATATAGGACAAACTATCTTGATATGAAATCTAAGATCCCTTATGTACATTCTACATCTTGCACATACTCTGAAAGTAATTTCAGTTAATATTTTAGTGTATCTGTACTGGCACTAAGTCTGTCACATGAGCTCAGGAATGATATCTCCCACCTGAGGTATCATCAACATTCAAAAATTTTGTGATTTTGTAGATATTTTAGATTGAGGATTTTGATATGAAGAATGGTCAACTCAAAGAAGATAGATAAATTTAATAACCCAGTACAGAAAAGAAACCTCAGTACAACCATAAAGTAAGCAGGCCACCACCTTCATTCTTAATATGAAAACAGAAATAAATATTTTATCTTTAAGCCAGATATATTTTGGACATCTCTATGAAAAATAAGAAAAGAATATATATATTTTTTTGGGGGTGGGGGAGTTCGAGGCAGGGTTTCTCTGTATGGCCTTGGCTGTCCTGGAACTCACTCTGTAGACCAGGCTGGCCTCGAACTCAGAAATCCACCTGCCTCTGCCTCCCAAATGCTGGGAAGAAAAGGATATTTTTAAAATATAGAAAGCAGAAATGGTATGGCTAATAGTACAGAAACTATAATGAATGTGAAAATACTAAGCTCACCAATTAGAAGAAATTTCTAGACTAATTTGAATATTCATAAGATCTAACAATATAATACCATAGTCATGAGCAAAAGAGATTGACAGGAAATTCTCACATAAAAAATAATATAAGCTAGATTCTGAAACTAGATGTTATCAGTTTAAGAAGACTATGGGCATTTAACTTCCAACCATAGATTCAAAAATCCTAAGTATTATTTTGCATGATTCTATATTGTATTTAGAAATAATAATAAATCACAATAGAATGTGGGTCATATATCACAATATGTAGACTTTACTTCAGGGATGCAAGAGCAGTTTCCTCTTAGACCAAAATAACTCACCACACTGATGAGCCATAAGAGAAAAATCATAAAACTATCTTAATGTATAAAGTAAATTTTATAAGGTCTAATGTAGTGTTATAATTTTAAAAATTATTCTTAGGAAATTAAACTAGAGGCCAACTTCCTTAACTTAACAAAAGATATAAGAAAATCTAGAATAATGTTATATATAAATGGAGAAATACAAATTGTTTCCAAAAAATATTGTTCTATTGTATGATATTCATTTCCAAACTTTTTATCTATAATTTTCTGAAACAAATATCAAGCACAAGAACTATATAAACTATACCACATAGTCACACCTTAGAAATATAAGGATAAGCAAAACAGAAATTATCAATATCATATAACCAGGAAATTATTGCTAGATAGACAGAAAATTCAAATGATCTTTTTAATACAAGATTTGTCACCAATGTAAATATTAGCAGACTAAAGATTATGTATGTGACCGGAAATTTGTCAAAATCAGATTTAAAGAGAGAGATTTGTTGACCTTGGAGGTGGGTACAGAGGTAGGTAGACCAGGATAATTTTAAAGAGAGTCCATGAATTTCTCATAGAAAATGCTAGCTGTATATTTTCCTTGGGAGATACACAATAAAGTTTGTGAGACTCCACAGTTAAGAGCCACTGCTTATTTAAGAGAAGTACTAATATGTGACTTTACCTAAGTCCCAGCCAGGATAATGAATTCCAAGAGAAAATGGGTAAATCCACAAACAAAATGCTAAATTCCATTGTTGTCTCTGAGGAACCCCCTATATCCCCTTCCCTACTGAGAGGGCTAACCAAGCCCACTCCTCCACTGAGTGAGTGCTATTTCATCCTGCTGTGTAATTTCCCAATAGAGGAGGCTGCAGAGCATGGTGATACCTAATGCTGTAGATGTAGAGCCTGGTTTGCCATCTGGCTGCCCAGCAAGGATTCCAGAGCAGGGCGAGTTGTTTAAACTCTCTTAGCTGTAGTTTCTTCTTCCGAATGGAAACAAAGTAACCATCACAGCAAATGAGTGCAGTAGTGTAGTGTAGAATTTTCCATTCACAAAAATTGCATCATCACATTCCAATCAAGATTCTATTTCAAGGAATTTTCTTTTACATTTTTGTTCCCCAAATTCATGCAGAGCAGGGAGCCCTTCGAGCTTTGCCAATTTCTATTTTCCCAAAGGGGGTGTGGGGGAAACAGGCCCTGCTGTGCTTATCAAAATAGCAGCTAGATCCAGACCATATCTCATATCTCCAATTTCCCAGCCATCATCTACAAACATGGCTGACAGCTGCACGGTGGGTCCTTATCTAAAAATGAATTTAGTGGCTGAGATATTCTGTATAGTCACACCTCAGATAATTGGACATTACAACCAGGCACTATGGAAAGGAAATCACATACCCCTAACCAAATGGTGATTGAATCACCCACATGGTCTGGACTGGTTCCAGAGATCAGAAGCAAGGACTTTATTGTGAACAACAGTCTGGCCTCTGTGCCAAGCTGGAGAGTGCCCAACTCTCTTTATGGCTGTTCTTGAATGGCCTCTGTACCAGACAGATGGCCTCTAGCCACAATGGCAATTTTCCATTGACACAGACATCTGGTAAATGCCCATGTCCCAATTTGCAGATGAGAAAACCAAGGGCCATGTGATTTTGATTGTTATCTGTGGTCTAGGTATGCCATAAATAATCATGGAGACAGTCAAGACAGCCTGGTGGCTCTTTTCTTTGATGCTTGGCCACTGGGGTGCCTTTGCCAAACAGAAAGGCTCCAGGCTATTCTGTCCACTATGCAGTCCTTTCAATCCAAAAGACACTATTTTAGCATAGTCTTTTACCACTCACTACTCAATAATGAACTTTATTTACTTAATATTTTTGTCATATTGCCAACAGCACCTTCTTCCAACTCTGCACAATCAGTGGCCAACTTTGAGGTGCATCTTCCAGGATATTTCTGTAATATCCTGTAAAATTGTGTTGGATAATGGGGTTGCCAAGATAGGAAAATACAGATCCCGTGTTCAAGGTGATGTGAAAATTGGAGTTTTTCTTCTTTTTCTTCTTTTCTTCTTCTTCTCCTTCTTCTTCTCCTCCTCCTCCTCCTCCTCCTCCTCCTCCTCCTCC
>NW_022196906.1:45173047-45233284 GCF_008632895.1 Mastomys coucha | reverse complement strand
TTCTTCTTCTTCTTCTCCTCCTTCTTCTTCTTCTTCTTCTCCTCCTTCTCCTTCTCCTTCTCCTTCTCCTTCTCTTTTCTTCTTCTTTTTCTTCTTCTACTTCTACTTCTTCTTCTTCTTCTTCTTCTTCTTCTTCTTCTTCTTCTTCTTCTTCTTCTTCTTCTTTTTTTCTTTTTCTTTTTTGGTTTTTCAAGGCAGGGTTTCTCTGTGTAGCTCTGGCTGTCCTGGAATTCACTCTGTAGACCAGGCTAGCCTTAAACTCAGAAATCTGCCTGCCTCTGCCTCCAAAGTGCTGTGATTAAAGGCGTGCACCACCACTGCCCGGCATGTAGTTTTACTTAAGAGCTGAAGATGTGGCTCATTGGTTAAGAGAACCTGCTGTTCTTCCAGAGGACTTTAGTTCAGTTCCCAGCACCCATCATGTAGATACAGATGTGGTATCTCATCTGTAGCTACAGTTCCAAGAGATTTGGAATCCTTTTCTGGCCTCTGAGGACCCAAGGCACACACACTGTCCACACATAGTACACATCCATACATGCAAAGGAAACACACACATACTATAAATGTAAAAATCTTTTTTAAAAAATGGTTTCCAAAAACCCTAATAGATAGGTCATGGATTCTAGGGGACAACTTACTACTATTATCTTGCTAAATGAACATAGCAATAAAGCAACTGTTAATGGTACATTGTTGTACCCTTAGATCTGCACAACTAATCAACACTTACCCAAGAAGCCTGTTCTTACTGTCGATGGCAATTGACACACAGACCGTGTGCAGAGGTAAGGTGATTAATCTTGACTATCAATTTGACCACATTTGGAAGCAACTAAAACCCAAACAGCTGTGTGCAGTGAGAGAGATTTTCTTGGTTAGATCATTTGAAGTGGGAGACTTGCCCTAAATCTGGATAATTTGAGGTCAAAAGAGCCACCCTACTTCTGGGCCCCTGTCACCTGGTCACAGCCCATAAGAAAACACATGGGATAAGGAAGCTCATGTTTTCTGTCTGCTTGCCCTCACTTCACTGAGTCATTTGTTCATTGGTGTTAGAAAACTGCCAGCCTTATAAGTCTTCCCTAGGACTCCAGCACCAGACCGGGTTTGTTGAAACATACTGTCTTATGGACTAAACAATTCCAGAATCATTGGCCTTTCCATCAGGAGACAGCCATTGCTGTCTGCAGCTCATAAGTTTTCCAGATACAATGGGGTTGGTGATTATATGAACTCACAGACACTGCTTCAGCATGCACACGATCTATACAAGTTCAGACCAGACAAAATCCCAGCACAGAAAAATAGACACAAAGTCTACTAGCCAAAAAGCTATCTGAAATTGATAGCTGGTAGGAGAGGGACACACCAAATTGTTTTCAGTGGAGTGACACTGGGTATGTCAACCATACTCAAGGGCAGGCCCCATGTTCAGGAATACCTAGCCAACAGGAATCAGATCCTAGTTTTTTTATGGGGATTGCAGTTTTTGGTTTTTTTTTTTTCTTTTTATTTCTAAGAGACAGAAAAATATGAATTTGGGTGGGTAGGGAGGTGGGGGGAGGACCTGGGAAGGGGTTTGGGAAGTAGGGAGATTATATATTATATAAAATTCTAAAACAATTAAAGGATAAAAGAGGTTTTAAAAACCTCTACTTTAAGCATAGCATAGAATAATCCTTAGCCTAGTTAAACACGTCACTACCATTTCCCATGCATAGGAGAAAGCCAGTCCTCACAAATGTTCTGCTCTCAGAAAGAATCTCATTCTTATAGTGTCCGAAGGAATACTGATCTGGTGGCCCACCCACTGCAAGGCTCAGATGTCTCAGCCTCAGGATTTCTCCAGGTAGTATTGAAAGAAGGGAATTTCTCCCAGACCGTTGGCCTGACCAGCCTAATGCCCAGTTGTCCGTGGGCTGAAAGCTGTCGGGAGAGAAGTGGAGGTAGCTTGTCCGATGATTGCAGTAATGCTTGTCAATCACGCATCCATTGGAAGCTGCACAAAGGAGACTCCTCTTCTTCCCAGAACGCCAAGCCCTCTAATGACTCAGATTTTTCACCAGGTATATTTTGTAATTTGTGCTCAAATTCTATGAAAATGGAAGTTACAATAAAGGCAAAGTCCATTTCCTTGTGAGCAAAGGGACCGTTTACTACCAAAAGGCAAAGGTTCCAACAAGCAAGGACAAGTAGATTTGCATATGAGCCAAGCTCCTGAGAGGCTTTAAGTCGCAGGTGCAGGTGGAGAGCTCGAAGCTATGTGTTTTGTTTTAATCTAAGAGGACAGCAACCTGTATCCCTGGATAGATGGGTGGATGGATGAATGGATGGATGGACAATATAAAAGGATAGAAATAGAAAGGTAAGAGGAAAGAGAAAAAAGCATGAGAATGAAGAGAAAAAAAGAAAAAAAAACTCAAAATTGTAGGTGTTGTTAAATTCCAAAAGGAAAAGAAATGTGCCTCCTAAAACAAAGCAATTAATTCAATTAAGCACACATGCTACAGGGATACTTATTGGCCATGCTGACACCAATATGATATCAGTGAATGGAGTAAGCCAAGCCTGGCCTCTGTGAGCCCAAAAACAAAGCCAGATCTTAATATCACTCACTACCTGGATATAAGATCTTCTGCCTCAGGTAATCCCTTGGCCACTAAAGTAAACAATACCTACCTCACAGAAAAGGCTCTATAGATGGGTGCCATTATTATTGTTACTGTTTCCATTAATAATAAATATGAAAGCTTTTAATTTGAGCCATGTACCTTCTATTATAAATGAGAGAAGAGTCATTGAAAGTGACAAATATACACACATCAGTTAGTTGAGTGTGCACTTTTTTTCCTAAAACTAAAATGAATCACCTTTAGTACATGTCCCACAAATGGACACAGGCATGCTATGAGACAGGGTTAGTAGAGTTGAGGGATGGGTAGCGGTGCTCAAACAATAAGAATTCCACGTTTTAGCTCCCAAAGCCGGCAAGGAGGATTCTGGAGCACTTACTATACAGAAGGGACTCTTGTGTTCTGCACATGCTAGTTTCATGTAATTTTCTTAATAATCTTGGAAGCATAAGCCTCATCTCACATAACCAGAAGCAGACACAATGAGGTTAAGAAACTTGGCTAATGTACACTTTTCATAGAGAGGAGAGACAGGGATCCAATATGAGCTGACTGCACAGCTGTCAAAGACCATGTCACATGACTTCCCTACAAGAGAAGTAAGCCCCAGACAGCAGATGGTTGACCCCTACATCTATCCACTCACTCATCATCGACATCCTGTTGTCAACTATCTGCATTTGGCATTGAGGATATAACACTGCATAATAATGCAAACTCGACTCTATAGAATCTACATTCATTCAACAAGAAAAGCAGTACAGGGAGAATATACTCTCAAACTCACATCTTAGGCACAATTTTAGAACAATACTTTTTTAAAATCCTGTGAAGAGATACAGATATAAGAAACCAATGACATTAAGCCACAATCCTCCATGTTCAACAGATTCAACAAACATCACTTGAATGTCCTCACAATGAAAAAGTAGAAACCTAACTCAGAGAGACCCACGTTCTTTGACACTGAGAAAAAGATGGTAAGCTTTTCACTCTTTCAGATATCTCTGGAGGGTGGTGCTGGAGTTTGGGGGCCATGAAGCTAAATGTTCGATAGGATTCTTGTTTATCTCTGCTCTCCCTCTTTCTCCAAAGACTCCAGAGCACACTTGAATGGGCCCAGAGCTTACCCTCTCTTCAGTTCTGTTTCCCAGTGCTTTCTGATTTTTATCATGCAGCAGTCATTTCTGCTGGAATTTCTGACTTGGCAAGTGGAGTCAGGGCGAGACAATTGGTATTTTAACAAGGTCTAAATGACTACTTGGGTTCCCGGTCCTGAGATCACATCTGAGAACCATTACCTTATTTAACTCTTTCTTCAAAGCACGTATCTGTCTTTTTCAGAAAGTAAAACCTACCCAGACTCAGCCTTCACTGCTGGGCTCCGAGCCTTGGGGAAACAGACATTCCAGTGAAGGCTGTGGCCACAGACCTTGGTAGTTAAGAACTTAGACCATGAACCAAATGCCTCCATCAATCTTATCTCTTCTGGATACCTATATTATCAAATTTTATTAAAGGGTTGGATGACTTAACATGTACCAAGCAGAAGGACAGTGCTATTCCCATGAATGGGCTTGAGCCTGTTCTTGAGGACAACCCAACCTGAACCACTAAAAGATGGAATATACAACAAAATGATAATGGATGATGTCACAAAGTCAAGGAGATTCACAGGTGTATGTATCAACAGTAAGTACAGAGATCAGTAGGTGAGATATAACTGTGGGCTGATACTATCTAGGTCTCCCCACGCCTATCCCCTATTATCATAGAACTCTCCTATGGTTCTTCAGGGTTAAGACACCAGGTTAGTAATTCATGGTTTTCAAATATCAATGAAATGCATAATCTAACCAAGACAGCCATATGTTCCCACTTGCCAGAGACAAGGCTGTCAATTCCAACTGATCTGCTACTATCCAGGCCTCCAACACCCTTGGGCAGCAACATTAGTTGGCTGAGGGACACAATGTCCCATGGATGCCATGAAGTACATATTAAACCAGGTGACCATTAATTATGGGTCCTGGGATGTGGCCGTACAGAAAAATGTACACTATCAACACTCCATATACATGGGCTCAGTATCTGTGGATTCAGCCAACTAGAATGAAACATTACAATTTAAAAAAAAAAAAACGATGCTTACAATGAGCATATATAGACTTTTCTTGTTATTATGACATAGAAGGTATTCATAGAGCATCCAGTATTTTAAATATCTAGTGCTGGTTCAAAGTATTGGGAAAATGTGATAGACTATATATGTGAATATTATACCCTTCTCTAGAAGTGCTCAAGCATTAATGAATTTTAGTGACCAGAAAGATTCTGTAACCAATCATCCTTGTCACTGAAGACCAATAGTATTTTGAGATTTTTCTACTTTAGTCTTACATGTTGATATACCATCAGACTCTGAAAACAATTTCATTAACCACGGCCAGCCAGCCTTGGAGACAGCTGGGAAGAGACTACAAAGAGAAATCATGAAGGAAGGCTTCCCAGTTACTAGTGCAAAACTGTTGTCTAAGGTCAAGCATGGCAAGGGCCTGTCCTCGAGTGCCACACCATGCTGGGAGCTCTGTGACCTCGTATAAAACTCCATTCACATTCTAAACCCGCCCCCTCCTTTGAGCAACACTCAACATAGTTGAGATTGGCTGGTACTGTCTAAAAGATTCCATAACAAAAAGTAGTTAGGAGTGCGATGTGTGGATTCACACAGGTTTGGGTTCAAATCCCAGCTTTAGAAAGTAAAACAGAACCTTGAGAAAGAACTCAATAGTACTCAGCAGTACTCGTGCTACAACTTTCCCATCTGCAAAACCAAGATGAGATAGTTTCTCAGTGAGCTGATAGTTTCTCTGATGATGCCTTGGGTCAATGCTGCATAAAACAAATAGCGTGTCCAATCACTGATTGCCACTTTATCACTAGATACTAACCTAGGTAGCTTATTCTAGGAACATGCCAAAACATACCAGGCACTGGGAAGAAATCCCAGCAGCCAAGTCTCGCTTGCTCATTCCTAGGAGCCGCAGCTCCTAGCTTTTTAATATGTGGAATTATAATTGATGTTGAATCTCTGGCCCACTTCCCCTACTCCTCATGTCTACTGTGGTCACATGGACTTAACCTGACATTCTCCTCAAATATTTGCGCATATCCCTGTGAATTCAAATGATCAGCAGCCAAGATGGTATCGCCTGATGATAAAACTACTCCCGTTCAACCAAGATGCAATTCTAACTCTGGTATCTCAACAGTGTGATCACAGTGGAAGAAGCTGGCATACTCAGAATCATTCATTTGGTTCATATCAATGAACAGCCTACAGGTATCCTTATCTATCAGTCCTCTCCCCCCTCCCCCCATCTCTCTCACTCATTCTTTCCCTTTCTTTCCTCTCCCCTCCTCCCTACCCTGCCAATTCACCAGTATTTATGTCTCTGGCTCCCAGACAGTGAGTTCGTGAAGTAACTAAGAGTTCCAAGAGCCAAGAAATATCCTCGATCCCAACCAGGAAATAGAAGAAACTGACAACGCTAAGAGGGATGGAGATGATATACCCATGTACAACTCCTGCCCTCCTCAATGTGTCCAGAGGATCTGCTGCAGGTGTGGTTAGGACAAATGCCAGGGTATGTTGGCTTGGGGTCCCATATGGCTTCCTGCCTAGACAAACATGTCTCCACAGCTCCAGTGGACCGTCACCTCCACAGGCCCCTCAGGCAACATGCACACTAGCTCATTGTTCTTCTTCCTGCTAGTAGCTCTCTGACTGGTACTCACTACTCTTGCCCACAGTAACCTCAGCAGGATTTGCCTGATCTGTGCACAATGTGCAGGTTTTGGGACCAAGTGCTGAAATGCTGTGGCCCTCCTGTCTCAGAGGCATACTGGAAGCAAGCACCAAAGAGGATGCTGCGAAAAGGCCATTCAAACGACAAAGTTGTTCAGCTAGTTTTTATCATTGTAATTTTGGTATTGTTTTAAAAGTTTTACTGAGCAGAGTCACAAAATAAAAACATTAAAAAAAAAAAAAAAGGTTCAGGGGAAGGTATGTAGCTCAGTTCATTGAGTGCTTTCCCAGAATTCATGAGTCCCTGGGTTTGATCCCTAGAACTACACACAGAGTAGTCTTGCACACCTTTAGTTCTAGTTCTTGGGAGATGGAGAGAAGATGATCAAGGATTTCAGGGTCATCCTTAGCTACGTAGTAGATTTGAAGCTAGCCTAAGCTGCATGAAATCCTCCCTCAAAAAGAAGAGATCCAACTCCTGTGAAAATGGAGTTGGTAGGCTCTTTAAGCTATCTTTGGGTTCTCTATATCTTTCGCTACCCCAACCTCATGAGTATCTACAAAGAAACTTTGAAGTTGGAAATGTTCTACCATATAGACTTATCCTAAAGACTGTGTCTTCAGAAAGGACAAGCGGACATGCTCTCTGTATTACCTTGATATTCTTACAGAGTCTCCTCAACCTGACCCATGGCATCTCCAGAAGCCACCCCACTGGCGTCACCTGTCTTATCTCAAGGCTGGTCCAGATCACATGATCTGGTGCAGGACAGTTTCTGCACTGTGCCCTCTGCCTCCTCACCAGCTTCTCCCCAGGGTGGTAACAAGTGGCTTGAAGAAGGAGCATGAACTTGAAGTTTGAGGTTACTAAGAGCCAAAGGTTCCCTTCAAGGATATTTCTCTCCTTCACAAGACTAGACTGCCTCCCTGCTAAGAGCCAATGATTTTGAGAGTCTAGGGATGGGATTTTACAACAACACACTTCTGATACATGTATATATGAACTACAGTGCCTGAGTTATGGAGGGATCATTGAAAGTTAGAGAAGCCACTACACACCCCATTCTGAGAAATACCTCACCTATCCCTGTCCTTTCCAGCCTCTTCCAAATCAATGCCACATGCCTGTGCAACAAATCTACCTGCATGCCCCATTCTGTTACAATTTACCAGGTGCAGGGGAACATGGTCACTTATTAAGAAGAAGACACATGCTGGTGCCCATTTTTTGACCAAAAAAAAAAAAAAAGACACTAATACACTTTCCCATATCAACAAGGATCCTTCTACTTTCTCTAAGAGTCAAGATAAATTAAATCATAATTTATCTTGTGTCTGCAACTACAAAAGTCTGCAAATCACATCCCTCCTGAAACAGTGTGTTCCCAGAGGAGCTGATCTGCTAAACTCCCAGGGTCCCTCAGAACTCTACCCAAGACCTGCCTATTGCACAGAATAAAGTCTAATCCCCCTTGTAGAAGGTTTATAACCCAATTCTTATTTTTTGACAATTAGCCACATACACACTAAATCGTCAGTGTACATCTGTGAAGCTCTGTTTATTCCTATTCCTTAGATACTAGTATCTAGTGTTCAAAGACCAAGCCTTCCAAGAACCCACCATAGTATCCAGCAAATATTGTGTTACATATTTGTGTGTTTACGTGTGTGTGTGTGTGTGCATGCATGTGTGCACACATACCATGAGATACATGTGAAGGTAAGAGGATAACTTGCAGGAATTGGTTCTTTCCTTCTACTGCGTGGGTCCTGGAGATCAATCTCAGATTTTTAGGCTTGGCAGCAAGCCCCTTCACCTACTAAGCCAGCTTGCATGCCCTGGCACCGTATTTTATATTGCGATTGGCACGTGGGTAGTGTTCAGTTACTACCTGTTGATTGATTCATGCCCCTGGCTAGGTCTCCAGAGCTGTCAGAAACCTATTTCATCCAAAGGAACAAAATTAAGGCTGAAAAAGAGCACACAATTAACTACACATTTTAATCTAATTTTTAGTTTGTTTTATTTTTTCCCCTAAGCAAACATTTGTACATTTAATCTGCATGACAGACATCTCCTGTCCCCAAATATTCACTGTTCTTCCTCCAATTCACTTTCAAGATACAGCCAAGAGATTTATATTTCATGCAAATCCATCCTTTTCCTCCACTGTGTTAAACTTCTCAGTGGCTTCCAGTTGTGCTTGGGTCCTAGTCCAAACCCTCCACCTAAACTTCCTAGGCTCTCTGGTCCATGCTGGATGTCTTCGTTACCCCTTCTCCTCCCACATTCCACCATGCTTTCTAGGGTCCAGCACACTCAGCTTACAGCTCATAAAACTTCCATCCCAGCCTCTATCTGTTATAAGCTCTTACTGTGCTCCCCGCTCTCTCTAGAATGTTCTTCTTGTCACATTCTCCTTCTCTCCCCTGCACCCTTTCACCTGGCTGGTTGCTATATTTAACCTTCAGTTTTTAGATTAGGAATCCTTATTCAGCAAGGACTTACCTGAATCTCAACAGCACACAGCCAGTTGCTAAATGGTCATGCAGCATCTTAGGTCTCCTCACCATGAGCAGTCTTGTTTCCCTCCCAGACCCCATGGCTACTGATGATATCTCTCTTACTCATCCTGTATCTCCAATACAGAGAGCATACTAGTTAAAGAGAACTGAAATGTAGACGCATTTCAGGTAAATGTTTGGGAAATCTTTCCTGTTCACAATTCTTTCAGGTCTTAAAGTCACTACCTTCTGATGTTTGGGGAGACTACTGCTTTGAGATTATAAAACTTATATAAATAAAAATTCCATACGTGTCTAGAGTGGGTAAAATTCGGGCTAGACTAGCTGAATTGATGAGTTCTGGGTTCAAGTGAGGGTCTCTGCCTCAATATAAAAAGTCAAGAGAATGAGGACACCAACATCAACCTCTAGCTCCACCACATTTGTGTGCACATACCTGCACACACATCTGCATACGTTTACACATGCCTTCAAAAACTGTCATGCCAAGGAGCTCCATAGCTTATAACTCCACACTGTTTAGCTTAGCAAATGAAATCACTTACATCCCCTGCCATAACTTTATCCTCTGAACTTCTCAGAACCCTCATTTGTGGTCTGTGGCTTATGGTATATGAGAGGGAAACAGGGTGTAGTTATGGCCACTGACATAATTAACTTCCCCCCATTAGGACTATTAACAAACCTGTGTTTGTCACATCTGGTAATTCACCCCTTTCTTCCCTACTTCCTGAGCCCTAAGACTGATCCTTATGTGTAAATCTGAGACAGTTTCACAGGTTTACAAACAATTGTAGTTGGCCTTGTGTGTACATGGACTAGCCAGCCACATTTGGAAAATAGCTTCATACCAACCTCAATCTTGGCTGAAGAGTCCCAGATACAACTTAGTTCTCAGGTTTAGAGCAATGGCCCTCAGACCTCAGAACTAAGAGCAGCAGAGTCATGAGGAAGACTATAATATGCAGAATGCTGGCTCTCATTCCCAGGACTTCGCAATATGCAGATTGCTAGCCTTCTCACCCAAGACTTTACAATATGCATGCAGAGTGCTCCACCCCTGAATTTCTGATTCAGTGGGTTTGAAATTCTGCGTTTCTAAGTTCCCACGTAGTACTGATATTGTATTTACCCAGGAGTCATATACTGAGAATATAACACTTAAGGATGCTTTTTGAAAGGATAAAGGCTAACAGATGACTTTCCTGGAGATGGCCTACTGTTTTTTGCATGGTCTGCGATGGGTGAACTCTGAGAGACAAGGCCAGGAGAGACTTCATCTCAGGATTGCTTCTTGCTATTGATATGCCTCTCCCATCACTATTACATAGTCTAACAATTCCTGGACATCAGCCTACCCTATTGGGCAAATTTCCTGCAGATCAACATGAAGATGAACTTTCATGAATTAATGCTGTTTAGATGAATTAATGATTTTATAGAATAGCTGATTTGATTCAAATAATTTTAGGAAGAAAGTTTTAAGAGATGGTTTTATTTGTTTTGCTAGAAAGATATAATGAAGTCAGAATTAAGAATAGAATAGTAAGAAAAGGTTTCATAATAGTAAGTAAAGGCTACATAATAAGAAATACAATTAGTTCTCATAATTATGCTAAAAAAAGATACAGACTTGGGACAAATTTGTCCCAAGGAAAAACATTCAGGTCCAAGCATAAAGCCACAGTGTGCACTACAATAAGGCAAGGCCATGTAAAAACTGATGCTTTGACCTTATAATGAGCTTACAGTATGCATCTCTGCTTTGAACTTGTCATTGTTACCTTTCTGTAACTCCCCTTTTCTTGTAACATTTTATCAATGAGGTAACTCTTTCTTACATAGAAAACTTTTTATCAAAAAGCTATAAAAATGCTGAAAGCAATAAAGAAAGATGGTGCAGCATTTTTCCACTTTACTTGGTATGTTGTCTGTATGAGTGACTTCTTTCCTTTCTTTTTTTCTGTCTGGTTCAAAAAGTTAACTAACCAGTGAGAGGCTCCTGCCTGACTCTCCAGAGAAAGGAGCTTTAGCAATAAATTCTTCTACTTAATTCTCTGCTGCTAAACAGCATGTATTAACCGCCAGATATTAGTGCTTATTTAAGCACAAATAATAAGAGTGATAGAGTTAAGTTTCTCCAGGGCTTATTTATGCATAAAGAGTTACATTTTAGCACTTATTTAAACACAGGGCAGTTATTTAAGCATGGGGCAGTAATAAAGAGTTAGGTGCCCAGCATTTAATAAAGCACAGAGATAAAGAAACCAATGCTTAATAAAGCATAAATAAGTAAGATAAGGTCAGGGATCATCCAGTCTTTAGGCTTCATCCAACTCTGTGTTTCACCTCAGCTCTAACCCCAAAAGGCCAAGTAGGCCTCTGGCAACAATCTTTGCTGTGAATGAGATTTGCTCCTCTCCCATAGATTTTTGTTACTATTACAGAGTGGAGCCCTAGATCTTATCAATGTATCACAATTGATGTTGACACACAGCCAGGATTGAGAACCGTCTATAAGTAAATGTTTATATCTGATTAAAGACAATGGTCTCCACAGGGGGCCTTAAAAACATTGATACATATGCTTCTGGAGGGAATCATTGAGCTTCTCTAAGAGGTTTAATGGAGGGAAAGGGGATGAGTGTTAAAGATTTCAGACCTAGAGCAGTGTATCGGGAAGGTACACCAAGAGGGAAGAACTAAAGGGGCCAAACACCATTTTTACCTAACTGAGCGGGTACCCCTTTTAAGGAAACCCTTTGCATTAGTTATGCTTGAAACATAACTTCTGTTATCGTGGGCTTAAGACTGAGCTACTTGCAAAAAAAAGGTCTAACACATAGAATACCTATGTCCCCTTCTCAATGGCTGAGTAAGTAAGATATAAATCTGAACATTAGAAAAACAAAATTAAATGTAGAAAAATTATGATACCACTCTCTCTGTTTTCCCAATTACTAAATTAAACTGTGACCACTGTGAGAATGCCTGCCACTATCTCTGATACCCAACTCAGAGTACACAGTCAGAAAATAACAGCAGACTAAAATGATATATTTTTAGAGGGTTGGGGATAGCTCAGTCAGTAAACTGATAGCCACACAAGCCTCAAGACCCCATTTCAATGTCCAGGATGACCCTCCTCTCAAAACCATCAAAACAGCTTCTGTGGTGGGTATCTGATCATTTTAATCCTGACATTAAGGAGTACAAACAGGAAAATTAGCTAGCTTAGCTTCTACACGCATGCACATAGGAAGAAAGGTACTACTATTCTGGGTTCTAAACAAAGATAATCGGATGAACCTAAGTCTGTTTTCTTGGAATAGACAATCTAAGAAGATAGAGCTGTATAATTGTACCTGTATACTATCTATATAAGAAAATAACTCAGGTTTTGTTATATATTATTCATACCAATCTGAGAACTGTAAAACATATATATAAAGCTTAAGTTTCATTAAAACTTAAGCACACCATATACAAAAGCATCAGGAAGAGCAGGGCAATAGTCAGTCAGTCTCAGGAAACGTTATGTCAGTAGGAATCACTGCCCCTTTTTTGTTCCTATTAAATGCTTAGCATCTAGAATAGGTTTGGCACTAAGAGAGACTCTACAAATATTTATTCAGTGGATGAATGGACTGAGCCTCATATAGCAGCCAAGGGATATGCCTTCCAGTTCTTTCCAGGGGTAGGATATAGGAAGAGTGGGGTTACTGCAGAGAAAACCTCAGCCTCGAGGCGAGATGGCACGAGCTATGTTTGTGCTCAGTGTTCCCCTGAGATGCCCGAAAGCTTCTCCCACACAACCTTCAATGGCCTCTCAGAATCCATGCTGTGCACAAAGGTCTGACTGTGCTCTTAGCCAAAGGCAAACAAAAAAGGTGAAATACCTCATCGGAAATGTCACCACACGATCATTTCCAAGCTGCAATTGTGTTGATTTGGTGAAGAAATTCAACGGAACCAAATACTTCTTTACACACTGGGACTTTAAATGAGAGAACTCCCCAGCAAAAATGCAGATCAAGTATGTTTGCTTTTCTGAATTATCACACCGAGATCTTTCCAGGGAAGGACCCCTGTGAGGGGCCTTGAGGTGCATGGCTGCTCACCTGACACTTACGTGTCCACCATCCTCGGAGCTCTTAAGTAAGCATGTCTCTGTCGACACCGTGGAAAATTTCTCTATTTCAGAGACCCTCAAAGTATAGCTGCAGGTTACAAAGATGAATAACATTTGGGTACGTGACATCTACCTGAGATGCCAAAGGTAATTAACTTGTGATTCTTGTGCTTCTGAATTCCCAACCTCAAACACCTCTGTGTTCTTCTCTGAGAACTCCTATTAGGTAATGGTACAGTTGAGAGAGAGTCTTCCCTACACCATTATGAGACAAGGGAAACAAAACTGTGGTCTGCTTTACCTAGACCGTGGGAAAATGGAGACCCCTCCTTTATCACCTGTTCAGCATGGGCAGATCCAAGAGCTACAGAGGATTCAAGCTGGGGAGGATCCAAAAATCCATCCTAAAACTAAAACCTGCTTCCTTCTCTCCCACAACCAGCCCTATAACCTATAACTATCCTACCATCATTTCCACTTTTTTTTTTCTGAAACAGAGTTTCTCTGTATAGCCCTGGCTGTCCTGGAACTCACTTTGTAGACTAGGCTGGCCTCGAACTCAGAAGTCCGCCTGCCTCTGCCTCCCAAGTCCTGGGATTAAAGGCGTGTGCCATCACTGCCCAGCTTCATTTCCACTTTTATCCATCCATTTTGCAGATGGAAAAACTAAATCTCAAAGATATTAAGTAACACAAAAGTCACCCAGCTAGGAAAGAAAGGACTAGAACCTACCAAAGAAGTAAATGGCCGCCAACCCAAACCTTAGTTAGCAATTTCAGTGATATTTGGTGATGCTGATAATAATGGTGGTGGTAGCGGCTCAAGTAATGCTAAATAACAGGAAAAATCATGTTTTAAAAATATGTGCTGTTTACATTGCTACCTGGGAAGGAAGAGTGTGCCACAAAAGCCACAGAGAGCACAGAGAGCACAGAGGGCAGGTGTGTGGTTCCTCCTTGTCAACCTGAAAGAATTTGAAATTATTTAGACAATAGCCAAGTGTGTGTGGGGGAGGGGGCGTGTAAGAGAGTTTCTAAAAGGTTTAACTGTGATGGGGAGATCTACCCTCAATGTAGGTGGCACTAACCCATGAATGGGGGTGGGGGAGGTTCAAGACTAAATTTTAAAAAGAAAAACCAGGACATTTGTAGCAAGATAGTTAGTGTCTTGTTTTTGTTTTTTAAAGAGGACATGAGTAGAGGTGGGTAGCAGAGAGAATGAACTGCAGGGAAAACTAGGAGTGAATATGATTGAAATACACTGTATGAAGTTCTCAAAAGCATATTTTATTATTTTTACATAAAGAACAAATGTGAGCGAGCACAGCACCTGCCTTCATCATTCTCTGCTTCCTGATTGCAGAAGCAATGTGACCAGCTGCCTCAAGCTCCTCCCCTACTTCCTGACTGCAGATGCAATGTGACCAGCTTACTATGCTGCTTTTGTTCATTATTTTGACATGGCAACAAGAGAAATAACTAGTTCATCAGGGAACCTTCTGCCCTAGCAACTGGCCTCCTGTGAACCACCTCCCTGCAACAGTTCTTCAAGAGGCAGCAGACCACAAATTCTCTCCTAACTGATGATGGCAAACACAGGAAGAAACTAAGATATCTAGGTGGATTCAGCAGGAGCTGCCAGATGGAGAATGTTATTTAACTTGGAATTGTCTCCTTGAGAAGAACAAGCAGGTCATCCATGCTCGCTGGCAAGTATGTCCCTGCAAACACTGATAGGTATGGGCAAGAGCAGATGACTGAGGTACAATCGGCAGCATGACCCACTCATTTCTCATAGTTCCCATCACTGATATTAACAATTCCGTATGCTAGCACACAATTACATAATGCGACCATCCAGTTATTCTATTATTTCACTATATGATCTTACTAACTGGATTTCTAACTCTTTGGTGCAGCTACCATTATCTTCTGTTATCTGTTATTCTCCAGACCCTGCTGAATGCTGTGATGGTGCCCATACTTAATGGACATTTGTGGTATGATTTACTGAGTAAAATCCACTTCAGTCAGGTTCATCTATCATGGAGACTCTGTACATTAAGAAATTGGAACCATGAACCCAGAGAGTTTGTCTATGATCCAGTTGAAAATGAAGTTGACTTTCCTGACCCTACATAATAGTGCTGGTCTATAATTCAAGTGCCTGAGAGATAGGAGTTTGTGCCAAGCCTGGTCTACATAGTGAGATCCTGTGTTATGGATAATATGTCATGGGTACACATCACAATTCGACCACAAAGTACTATGCAAGTTACTTACCCTCTGTGAGCATTAGTTTACTCAGCCAAATTATGGCAAATATCACCCACTCCTGATATTTGGCAAGGATTGTATTGAACAATGTCTGTAAAAA
Source organism: Mastomys coucha (assembly GCF_008632895.1). Lineage (NCBI taxonomy): Eukaryota > Metazoa > Chordata > Mammalia > Rodentia > Muridae > Mastomys > Mastomys coucha. Next base: position 45,217,806 of record NW_022196906.1, on the reverse strand, counting down.
GCTTTGGAACCATCAACAAACAGTAAATATTTGCTATTGTGACTACTCTGGTTTATATCTTTCCCTACCTCATCATAAGTAATCACACTTTTCTTGGTATTACCACAGAATATTATTTAAAAAATAGCATCACTTAAGTAATGATATATGTGTAATGATATGTAATACACAAGAGGTATGTATGTTTGCCATATACTGATACTAATCATGATAACCTTATTTACATGCTTAACCTGTGCTAGGTTTGGTTCTACAAGCTATGTTTGTGTTAACTCTCCAAATCCTCACCAGGCAGAAGTAAACAACTCACCCTGGGCTATGAAGGAAGGGACAGATTAGCATCTGAGATGAGGCAGGCTTATCCATATTCCATCTGGCTGTACATGGGCTAAGCCAGCCACCCTGGGCTGTGAGTTCTATAGTCATGCTCCCCTTGTTTGGCTAACCCTTAACACCTCTCCAACACTTGAGACTCTAGGCTTGTGGTTGTCTATGAAAGGCCTGAACAAATAAGATGCGGTCAGCCAAACACACTAGAACTTCCAGAGAGAAGATGCTAGCTTTCCAGTATTCAAGTGCCTGGGACCCAAAACCCTGACCCCCTACACATTTCTGCCTCAATGAAATAGGACATAGCTGATCTTGATGGCTGACAGATTTTCATCCCCTGAGGAAAATTAATCGCTAGGGTTAATAGGGTCACAACCCCCTGTGGCTCGTTGTGCAGTATGGACATTGTTCCTGAGGAATGTGCAGAGACACAGTATTGGAAGTAAGCATGGCCTAAATGTGGTGTGATCAGTGGATAGAGTGGTCCCTTGCAGTTCAATCCAAAAAACAACCTGTGTGGATGACCTGGTCTTTCTTCTCAAGGAGATATTTCCAAGTTAAAGGATTTTCTTGAGTCATCAGAGTCCAAGGGACTACCCAACTTTCCCATTCTAGGAATGCATAAGCTGCCTATTTTATGAAGGTCACTGTCATTAAAAGACACTGGTTTGATGTTAAATGAGTACAGGCTTATTCATAAGCCACCTATGGCTTGTGGTCTTAGATTGCCTCTTCTCTGAAGTATAATAATAAATCTGTCTCATAGGTTTGGTGGGACAAAGCAATGTCATTTACATTGTACCAAATGATTAAGAAATCTTTTGTTTGCAGACTGTTCTACCAAAGCAGTGATGAGATTTATCTCATACACAGCACACATACATTGGTAACACCCAGCTCATACTCAACATGTGTCATATACCAACAACTATACTAGTTGTTTATGTGTTTGATCCTCACAGCAACTGTGTGAGTTGAAAATATGCTCATTTATAGATTAAAAAATTAAGACACAGAGTGGCTAACTAAATTTTCCAAAGCTGCCATTCAGACCCAAGAGATCTGGTTGCAAGTCCATCTCCTTACTGCTGAGCTACTTTCTGATAAGATCCATTGTGAGTACCACAAAGCATGGTCTCAGGTAGCCCCTCCCCACACACACACCTGCTCCCTGAACACAGGGAATCCTTGGCACAGAGAATATTTGCTTATTCTTTATACTGTGTGAAACTTGTCTCCTTAAGAAAGCTCTTGCTGAGTCTTCCTCGGCAGCAGAGGGAAGCTGGTGCAGAGACCCCGCAGCAGACATTATGAGGAAAGAGTCTAAAGAGGAGGTCTCCTTTGGGTCCCTCCCCCTGAGACCAGGGAACAGAACCCCTTAGAAACAGGGGAAGAAAAACTTTAGGAGTCAGAAGGGATGGAGAACACCAGGAGAACATGGCTCACTGAATCAACTAAGCAGGGCTCACATGGTCTCACAGAGACCCAATTGGCAAGCATTAAGACCTACAGGGTTCTGCATCAGGTCTTCTGCATATATACTATGGCCGTTAGCTTGGTGTTTGTGGGGAACGCCTAACGGTGGGAGCATGTGTATCTCTTTCCCCTGCTCTTGAGACTCTTCATTCTATTGGGTTGCCTTGTCCAGCCTTAGTATGAAGGCTTTTCCTTGTCTTGTCTTGTCCAGCTTAGCTATTATCTTTTGGAGGCCAGTTCTTTTCTGAAGAGAAAACAGTGGGAGAGTAGATCTGTGGGAAAAAGGAGGTGGGGTCATTTAGGAGGAGTGGGGAAAATTGTGGTTGGAATATATTTTGTATGAAAAAATAATCGATTTTCAATTTTTGCTATGGATCTCAAACCCTGACAAAGTTTACCTAGAGTTTGCAGAAAATTATCAAGGAAATGAATTTGATTGTTTCCCTCCCCCTCTCTTTCTCTCACACTTGGGCACACTCACATGCTCTTGATCTCCCCATCTCTGGATGACTATGGCTTTCTCAGAGACCCATGAGCTTGGCCACTGGCAATGAAGGCACATTCTCTCTCTGAGAGAACAAGGAATTTAGCACTCTACACAAAAGCAAGTCCCCATCTTCATCAGCCATCCCCAGTACTGCCTGTACCTCTACTATCCAAGAGTTTCAGACACCAAGAGATTGTTGCCTAAGATGTCAAAGTGAGCACATCTGCTTTCATTCATTGCTGCTCCGGGCTAAGCGTGCTAAAAGGAAGGCCAGATAGCATGAAGCCTCTTCCCTCACTGGAGAATTTAGGCCCATAAAGGATGATACCAATGAGGTCATCATTGTAGTCACCCAGATAACCATGATGTGTGTGCATCCATGTACACCAAAGTCCATTACTATGAACATTCTCAAAACTAGGTACAAGGTTGAATCCTTACCTTCTAACCAGGGAAGCTTTGTAAGAAAGCAGATCTTAGAAGGTATCAGGGTGCATGCTATTACAGAGCAGTCAGGAATGATGTGAAAAGGCAGAAAGGACAGCTGATAGAAGATGGCTGAGGGCAGAATGCAGTGACCTCTGAGAAGAGCAAGCAGGGTGTGCAGTGTGTAGACACATCTGTGAATGGGTGTGCATTTACATGTGTGTATGTGTAGTAGAGTCTAGAGGTTAATTTATTGTAGTGCTAAGTGCTGGCCTCCAAGATTTGGAGTCCAAAGGTAGCCTGAGGGATCCTGACCCTAGTTAATTCTGATTGGTAAATAAAGAGGCCATCAGCCAATAGCTGGGGAGAAGAGACATAGGCGGGGTTTAGGTTTCCCCAGGCTAGAGACCACGAGGAAGAGGCTGAGGAGGAGAGTCGCCATGGGATAGAGAAGGCAGAAGACTCACCATGGACTCTGGGCCAAGAGAATAAGGCCCAGAGGACTGCCTGGTTCGAGCTAAGAGCAGCCCAGACGAAGCCTAGTAAGTAGTAACTCAGAGTTATGGGCAGGAAAGTGGATCCTAACAGCATGGAGGGTAGGCAGATGCTCAGCTATTATGCTGCTTAAGGCACACTAAAATATAAAAGCCGTGTGTGTCATTCATCTGGGGACATAAATGGTTGAAGACAAGAAGGAAACCCGCAATGGGAGGCAGGATTTTTAAATATATATATTAAATATATATATATATACACACACACATTTTTACTACAGTTGTACTCAGATGTCGCCCACTGGCCAGAGAGTCCCAGATATCCTCCTGCCTCGGCATTTCCAGCGCCAGGATTACACTCGTGTTATCACACCTGGCTTTGTTTCCCTCCACCAGCCATGGGCTATGGGGATCCAGTGCAGGTCCTCATGTTTGCCCAGCATCTACCATGCTGATTGAGCTTTCTCTCCAGCCCTGAAGTCCTTTCTCCATTCCAGTTTACACTGAGCCTCTGTCAGTGTCCTAGAACAAATTCACACAGTTGCCAACTCCGTGACTTAAAAGGGTGGTAGATATGACTTGAGATTCTAAAACGGCCGCACAGATCCAACCCATGAGCCCTCTGACCCAAGATGGAAGCCTTGGCAAGAAATATCAGAGCTGGGGTTTCTTATATTTCCATACATCCATAGGCTAGGGGATTCCCCTAAATAAACAATTCACCTCAATTATTCACTGACTTAGAATTCATCCTTAGAGGTGGCATATGGTGCGAATAAGAACAAAACCTAACCTCCATGGCCAGTGACATGGTGTCTGTCAAGGCTCCTCACCTCACAAAGACTCAGTTTATCAGCTGTGAAATGAAGTCATCACTGTTCTCAACACAAGCACTATGGTGCGTGTGCCCACATGCACACACACATAAGTACAAATAAATAAATGTTTGAAAATATACATTCTAGTTGGGCCTGGCACACACCTGTCTTCCAGTACTCAGGAGGCAGAAGCAAATGGATCTTTGGAAGCAACTGGGGCTACATAGAGAGGGATCCTGTCACAAAACAAATCACATTAAAGAGCCTTTTCTCTACTAAACAAGCTCCTCCTACAAATATCAATGGGGAATCTTAGCCTTTCGGCTGTAAGCCTTAGAGTCATCCTTGATTCTCTTTTATCTGTACCAAATCTATCAGAAAATTCCATTGCTGTACTTCAAATTATGCACACAACCCAACTGCCTCCTAGCCTTTCTCCTCTATCATACCAACCCGAGATGTCACCATCTCTCCCATCCATGACCTCTTCCTACCTAGTCTAGCCTCCACTCTTGTTCTGCCACAGACAGTAGATAGAGATGGGTTCTAAAGCCTAAGTGTACCCTGTGGCTTCCTATCTCGCTGTGGTCTCCACTGCCTGGCATCCTCCTGCCTCTGGTCCTTCTCCTGTTTTCTCTCCATTCTGTTCCAGCCACAATAATCTTGTGCTGTCTCTTGCTCAGGCCACTTACACTCCAGTTCAGGGATCTCTGTGCTTGCTGCCTCCTCCAGTCGGCATGCCCTTCTCTCTTCTGGTCACTAAGCAGACAGGTGCTAACTTGCCAAATCAGCCTTTTTGTCCAGGGCACGTGAGATAGCCACTTAGACACCTCCCTCTCCCTTCACAGCTTGAACAGTCTTGTATCAGCAGCATGTCTCAAATGGTAACCCACACACAAATCACCCGCAGGTCTTACTTATTAACATACAGATTCTAATTTTGTAAGGTGGCACTCAGCATGTGGCCCAGCCATGGAAGTGTAGACTCGATGTCACCACGCACACATGCTTACTGCCTGTCTAGCCCAGCTAAAATGAAGCTCATATGAGAACCAGAACTTTTGATTGCTCTTGCATCTCCTGTCATTTCCATTAGGGTCTTGTAAAGGAGGTATCATAAATGTCACTGGATGGCTGAATTGGGAATTATGACAGGATAGAGCAGGCACAGAAGAACCCTAGGTAGATGTCAAGTAAGTCCTAGGAGCTAGGTAGAGTCACACATGGTTATTTCCTGGAACTAACATAAATGTGGTAAGTTGGAGGAGGTAGCAATGCCAGGTCAGCTGAAAGTCAGCCACTGGGATATAAAAAAAAAATTAGTCAATACAGTATGAGAGAGAAAGCCAAAAGGCCAGGGGTTAGATGGACCAGAAAGCTACAGAGATGACATGGGAAAAGACAAGGCTCAAGGGAACAGCTTTAGTTGAGACTCTACTGCCCAATGTCATTAGTTTGATGTGGATATCATAGGCCCATAAATACACAGCTGTGCTCCAAGGACACAAAGATGGGAAGAACTGATTCTATTATATCTCAACCACCCAATTAGACTGTAAGAAACATGTCCTCTGAAGTATACTATTCCCTCTGTTTAACTAGTCCTCTGTCCACTTCTTTCTAACTTAAAGGATGTCTCATGTATTCTAATGAATTTGAAGGCTTGCTAGCATATCATATACAAATGTTGCTGCTGCTGCTGCTGCTGCTGCTGCTGCTGATGATGATGATGATGATGATGATGATGATGATGGCATTGATGATGATGATGATGATGATGGCATTGATGATGATAATGATCACAACATAATCTCACATTTCAAAAGGATTTGAAAATTTGAAACAGCGAATCACATCCGTAGAGGCTTGCCAGGTACCAAACACTACTCCAAAGACTTATTTGATCCTGACAACATGCATATGAGGTAGGAACCATTATTGTGACTACTGTGTAGTGAGGGGCAGGGGGACTGCAAAACAGTGGTACTTATGAGCAAGTACAAAATAAAGCATGTAAGAGCCAAGTCTTAAAAAGCACAGTGAATGAGAACAGGCTAATTTCATCAGAAAACTTGGGGGGTGAGGCACTGCTAGAACCCAACTCAAAACTTAGCTATGAATTTTCTGGAGGGCCAGAGACAAAGGAAAAGTAGATGGGCTTTAATCAAGGGTAACCTATGAGACAAAGCCAGCAACTTTAAAGAGGCACAGTCTGAGTGAACAAGGATGGAGTCAGAGAGGGGAGCAGACCCAAGTGATTAAAAGGCCAGCAAGGAGGAGAGGCCCCTGGTCCTGTGAAGGCTCTATGGCCCAGTGTAGGGGAATGCCAAGGCCAGGAAGAGGGAGAGGGTGGGTTGGTGAGCAGGGGGTGGGGGAGGGAATAGGGGTTTTTTCCGGAGAGGAAACCTGGAAAGGGGATATCATTCGAAATGTAAATAAAGAAATATCTAATTAAAAAATTTTAAAAAAAAATAAAAGTATGGTGAAGCCAAGACTAGATGAGGGAGGTAAGAGGTTCCACATGCTGAGAAAGCAACAGTTGGCCAAAGTCATCAACACTGAAGGTCAGCCCAGAAATACAGGATTCTCACCCTGGGGTCCTGCTGTGCCTTTTTACCCCTGAAGCAGTGCTTGGACCAGTGACCACTAGATCAGTTGAGAAACTTAATAGAAATATGGAAAATCCGGTCCCACCCTGGTCTGCAAAGAATCTGCCTTTTTAACTAGGTAACACCTAGGGTGATTTGAATTCACATGCAAGTTTGAAAAGGATTTCTGGCACTCAGCGGTGTTCAAGGTCCATGGTAGCAGTGTCCTTCTCCTACCCACTCTCTAGCTGAGGAAGCTGAGGCTTGCCATCGCTAGAGGATAATGAGACTGGGATTTGTTTCCAACCAGCCAATTAGCTTCAAATTCAGCTCACTTCTATTAAGGATTCTGTAGGCATTCAATCCAGGGAACCCAGAGAAGAGAGGGAAAGCAAAAGACAATAGCAGGCAAACCTCAGGTGGCATCTACCCTGAAGGACAGAAGCATGGCCCGCATAAGCTTCTGCAAAGAACAGTAATGAAGAACAACGAGGGGGAAGAGAAGGGGGAGGGAGAGGGGAGGTGGACGGGAAGGGAGGGAGGATAGGGAGGGAGCCTGTGTGGCAGAGCCAGAGCTTTCTGAGAGCATGGCCAAGCTAGGACTAAATCCAGTTCAAAAAAACAAGCCCTTTTACATTGTTAACAGAAGAAGAATACAGGTACCTCTGGCCAAGAAGCTGCCTTATCTGCGACAGGCCACCCTTCCCCCCACCCCCACTTCAGCTATCTGCAGTGCTGTGACACCTCTCCGAGGGCAGTTCCATCCGTTTAGCAAAATGTCAGTGTGGGAGCAAGCTGAGAATGAACACGTCTTTCATTTGCCAATTAGTCATGTACCATTTGTAACGGCTCTTGTGTGGGGTGTGTGTGTGTGTGTGTGTGTGTTGCATGTCATTTAAACTTTTTTCTTTTCTTGTGGTTAGTTTTGTTATGTGGGTAAGGGCTGTCCTGTGTTTCACTGGATTTCTGAGAGCCAAGGGAAGACACACCACACATATCTCATAAACTTCAAGAGGCATAATAAGCCCAAATTCAAGGTCATCGTCACCTATGTGGTGAGCTCAAGGACAGTCTGGGCAACATTAGACCTTGTCTGAAAAACAAACAGGAGGAGGGGGAAGACAGGCAAGAGAGGAGAAGGAGGAGACACAGAATATTGCTGGATTGCCTTTTCCTAAAAGAGACGATGGGACCCTTGGTGTTGTTCCAGGATGACCAGGCAGGGCCTATTGCCATGAATTGTCCTCATGGCCCCTGCCTGCCCCACTGAGCTTCAGGGAATCCCTGCTGTACTCTCCTCTTTCATCTTCATGGGAAACAGCAATTTCAGCACACGTGGGTGTGTGGTATGAAGGCACCAGCTGGTGTTCTTGTCTCAGCCTCCTGCTCTGCTGTGTTGTCTCCCTGCCCCTTCCTGAGAAGATAAGATCTGGATGGGCTTGTGGTTCTCTCCCACCAGCCTTAAGGTGATGCTAGGCCAGGTTCCCATTTCACAGGCCCCTCCTCAGAATCACACCCTATGTTTATTGTGATGAGCTCAGGCTCGGCTCGCTGGAAAACAGCATTGGGATGTGCAGCTTCCCAAAGCATAGGGCAAGATCAAGGCCTTCCTTTCTTCTCCTAAGATACCCAAGGGAAACCTATCTGCATGCCCTGAACAGCCTGCACCTCCTCAAGGGGAGATGTGAAACCTGAGGTTGCTAGAGATGCTGCCACCTTCCCAGCTGATGGGGCTGGGAGAATGAGTGCTTAAGGTTACAAAACACCGAAGTCTTTAGGAAGAACTAGCCTGTTCTGTAAGACTAACGGGCTAGTCCCCTTAACCCCGGAAGGAAGGAACTCTCCATCACACCCCTTTCCTTTCTGCTAGAGCTCCCAATCTCCTCCATCCCTCTTCAAAGCCCTTGACTATAAACAGGCCCGTTGGTACAGTTCCCCTTGATGCTCCTGTATCCTGAGACATCATTGGAGAGAAGGTTAAAACAGCCCTGTGTGCAGGACTCGCAAGGGTGGAGGGTGAAGGATGCAGGGGAGGGGGTTTAGGAGGGGTTGTTTCTTTACTTAGAAGCATCAAGGCTGCCTGACTTTTCACCCTGGCTTAGGTCTCAGGCTGAAAAGAGAGAAAAGCAGAGGTGGGATTTTTCAGTATGCATCTGTGAGAGCAGGGATCTGGTGAGGCTGTGGCCCTGTGTGACCCGAGGACAGCCTCTACTAGTGGTGAGCCCAGCAGCCTCCATTATGTAAGCCACAGAAGCAGGCTTCACACTACATCCACCAGATTGTGAGGCCAGAAGTGGGGGTGGGGGGGCCAGAGAGGGGTGACAGCTCTGGAGCTGGAGGTGTGGACATCTATAGGAATAAGACAGCCCGAGTTTAGAAAAGAGGAGGAGAAGGGAGCTGCAAAACAAACTGTCCTACCAGGCCTTCATCACTTCTTTTCCTGGTCCTCCATGCAATAACCTAAGTCACGGTCTTAGTCTCTGTCTGTTTGCCTGTGTCTCTCTGTCTCTGTTGCTGTCTGTCTCTGACTCTCTCCCGGCTACTCACTTCCTGCTCCCCCTCCCTACTTCTCTTTTCTCCTCTCTCCGGTCATATCCAGGACACTCAATCCTAAGTACATATGACTCTCATTTAGTGTCCCCCAAAATCTACTCACCCATACCTCAGAGGAATCTGAAGTGACACCCTGAAGAACATGTCTGAGAATTCGTCACATGACAGAATAGAACAAGATGGCGTGCTTCCCACAAGCCCAGAGCAAGCTTTGGTTCTAGCATCCATGACTCTTCCTAGCAGAGCCTGACCCCCACCCCAACCCACCCCACCCTGAAAAAAGAGGCCAGTTGTCTCCTCAGTGCAGCGAAGTGGGACCATGCAAGCACAGGCTCTGGCCCTAGCTCTCCTCAAACTATATTCTAGTTCCACTATTTTCTCTGTAACCCAGCAGAAAAGAAGTGGATTTCTCTACACCCCATTCTCTCATGTATAGAAAAGGGACAGAAATGATCTTTTATAGGACTAAGGGAGACACTCAGTACCTAGCATAAGGCCTGAACAGATCCAATGTTCAATCAGCAATGGTCATTCTTCTTATTTTTACTACCATAAAAGTCATTGTCAGGACCCCCAACACTCCACAGAGTCTCAATAAGCTACTATGGTCACTGACACCATTTGCCCTGTTAGCCCTAAGGCACCCAGTGCAGCTGAGGAAAGGTCTGACATCTTGAAGAGCATCTGATGCTCTTCCATCTTTGCTTGAAACCAGCTTTTTTTGTTTTGTTTTGTTTATTTGTTTGTGGTAGACTGAGAGGTTTCCTTGTTAAAGTTTAATCAGATCTGACCAAAGGACTCAAAAAGAGGGTAAGTCCTGATGGGGCTTCTGCCAGTCACTACTTCACATGGCTGCACCCACTTCTCCTCCTCTTCCTCTTCCTGCCCTCTTTGCTGATCTGGACTCTGCCTGATATTCTTGTCACAAGGTCATTGCCCAGGTGAGCTCAGCTCAGCGTGAAGCAAAACAGCCCATCTGAAGGCACCACGCAGCCCGTGCAGGGAGGGACCTCTTTCCTCCAACTCATGTTTTCTTACAAGCAAAGACTTTTTACTTTTCTGCTCCATATTGCAAAAAGGGTGGTTATCAGAAAGGGTGGTTATCAGACCCTGGAATCCCTCAAATGGGGAGCAATTCGATGCCTCTAAGTCTTAGGATGCTGGGTACCCAGACTGGTGGCCAGCAATCACTCCCTGGGGTCTCTGCTTGGGAATAGCCACTTGGCTTTAGATGGTGTCTGGGCCCAATTTGTTCTCCAAAAGCTCACAATGTCTGACAGTTTTTGAAGTTCAGTCTTATATCAGTTTGGGTAGTCTCCAGGGCAGAGCAGCCAGTCTTGATTGACACTGAGTCTTTTTCTTATCCATACTTACCGGAGTCCCTGCTCCCGGGGCTTCTAAGATCCTTGCTGAACCAGCTGCAGGTTTGCACGCAAGAAGTGTTTTTACATACTCGGGGCACAAGGTGTGTTTTATAAACACACAGTTTACACTGCCTGGGAACTTAGGGGCTTTCCTCTGGGCGGGAAACAGCTGTGAGGAGCTTGACCAACCTTCGTTTTGCAGAGAACACGATGTTGCCTTTGACCATCCGTGTGACTATATTAAGAGCTAGGGGCTCTAAAGAGGTATAGATATAGCCAGCAGCCATGACCAGGTTCCTGTTGTTATGCCTTAGGATTCTCCCAGAAATCTGAGCTAAGAAGGGAGGCTCGCTGTACACTGCCTCCCTTGCTTCCACTTCGATTGCTCAGAAATGACTTTGCATACTGCGATGCTCCACATCTGGGGTCTGCACACTGCCTTCCTGCAGCACTTTCGGCTGACTGCTGAGGGCTTCTTAGATCACAGATTCATGGACTCAGAAGCCTGGAAGGAATTTCAAGGGAGTCCTTCACTTACTTGGCACACCAGATAGTCACTCCTTCCTCTGGGTGGAGAACAGTGTGAGAGTACCCAAAGGCGAAGGAAGGTGAGCAAGACCCAGTTCCTGCCCTCAAAGTATTGACAGACATCAGGCCCATCTACCATCTCTCCAGTCTCCACAAGCGGGCTCCTGTTCTCCTGCCTGGTGTTCCCCTATCTCTGCAGACCCCTATCACGGTACCTACCACACTGCCTATAAAACACAAGCTTCCAGAAGACAAGACCTGCTAGGCTGGTGATACTGATGGTCCGTGGGTCCTTTTATGTGGTTTTCACAGAAGGAACTAAGACCAGAGTAAATACACGACATTTATTGACCACTTCAAGTAACTACCCCCACAAGGGAAGGTTGATGGCTGGTTGGACAGAAGAGGGTGGAGAAGTCAGAGAGATACCGACAATCTTGAGATCTCAAAGAGAAACTGGTCGAAATAGGAAAATCTAGCCCAATACTCTCTTGGCCCTCTGCAAACCTTCAATTATGTCTGAATCGGGGTTTGTTTGTTTGTTTGTTTGTTTGTTTTCTAGGACTGCAAAAACAAAATACCACAACTGGGTGGCTTCAGAAAAGAAATTACTTCCTATCAGTCATGGAGAATAGATAGATGTGCACAATCATCTGTCGATTCTCCTGTCAAGTGACAGGCTGTCAGCAGGATTGGCATCTTCCGAAGAATCTCTTTCTGGCTTACAGGCAGCTGCCTTCACATCTTTACCTTCACGTGGTCTTCTCTCTGTACATATGTGTGACTTAGTCTCTTCTTACAAGGACATTTTCATACTGGATTATGGACTACTCATATGAGTTTATCTTACTTTCATTACTTCTTTCAAGACCTCATCTCCCAGTATAGTCATAATCTGGCATTTCTGAGAATTTGATCTTCAATGTACAATTTGGAGAAAAAATGACACAGTTTCCCATATGGAAATCAGCTCTGGTAGCCAGATATGGTAGAGTCTACCTATAAGAAGAAGGGGGAGGTAGAAGGAAGGGAATGTGGAGGGAAAGAAAAAGAGGAAGGAAAGAAGTCAGCACTGGAGCTCAAGAAGTACCAGGGAGCTTTCATTAAAGATAGAACCAGTCAACCCCAGAGCCAAGAAACTGGAAGAAAATGCCATTCACACCAGTGATCAAACCTAATTCTAATTTGCCATCACTACCTGACGTATACACTGCCTTGTCCATTCCCTTCTGCATAGCTGAAGGATACCTGAGATTCCTCTGTTTAAGACAAGGGCAAGAGCAGTCAACAAACATCTCTCCCTTGGGACTATGATAAAAAAAAAAAAAATTATATGGATGAAGACTATCTCCAAAGAAGACTACTGGCTTGTTTCTCAAAACTCATCAGCAGAACACAGAGGAAAGTTCCAAAGCCATGTATGGGCTCTGTGGAGAATAGCCAGGCCAACAACAAGCAGTGCTGGTAGATTTCAGAGTGCCAGCCAGATATATGGTAAGCAAGACAGAACCAACGTGGGGCATGAAGAGATCCAGCCAGTGGCATGACCTCCCTTCCCTGTGGCTCTTTCTTGGCTTGTACAGAGTCTTGAATCCTCAGCCGCCTCAGACGCCTTTTACTGCTGCTTGCCAGTTGGCTGAGCATCATTTTGGAAAGGATTACAGGATGTGGGCTCCCTGATGAACTGATGCATTGTAATCGGACTTGGCTTAGCTTGTTTTCACAATGCCAAGGCAATGGAGGGGGATGCTGCTGACTCAGGGCAAGAAAGCCCAAAGGCAAGCTGTTGGGGGAATGACTGGGGATGAGGCAGGCCCAGAATGAAGAACTAAAATGGCTTGTGATGCTCAGAGCCCAGCACCTCAGATACAGCCCAGTTGTCTGAGGAAAAGAATGTTCCTAGTCTTCTCAGCAGCACCTGAGTAGACCTCGAGGTGAAAAGCCCTGGAATGCTTACAGAAACCAGCTGCCAACTTCCCTGGGTGATGTTGAAGCTCATCCCCAAACCATCTCAGGCAGGCTAGATGCCACCTCCTGCAATCTCATCCTGAAATTATATCAGTGCCACATACACCAAACTAAGATGCTAGATCTCTAGCTGTAAGCCAGAACATCAGCAAGAACACATCTTCCTGAGCCAAGTAATAATCTGGGATTTGCCTGGATAAAAAATACTTTTTTCCCCTTTAGACAAATACTGTATCAATAGAAAGCATAGTGGGGAATTGTCTCTATGTCAGAAGAAGCTCTGGAACAGACAGGACAGATGAGGCCATAATCATCTCTCAGAAGAGATGAGTCTCAAAAGTCACAGGGGATGCACACAGAACTACTTATACTATCTATTGTCCTCCCCTTTCATTATTAAGTAGAACATCATCTACACAACTTGAGGAATCTATCTTCACAAGGCCAGAAGAGTATTTAGCACGGGCCTTCTGGTAATCCCACTCATTCATTCGTTCATTCATTCATTCAACTTGTCTAGTGCTCAACTTGTGCTAGACACTATATTGGGTATAGAAAAGGATAAACAATAAGTCTACACGCTCTTGCCCAATGAAGCTTACATTCTTTCAAAGGAGAGAGAAATAATCAATTGCGCAGTTCCAAATATTTATACGTGCAAGCATGTGCTATCAAGAAAGTTGAGAGTAATGGGGTAGAATCCAACCTAGGCTGTAGTCTGAAAGGTGAATGGCAAGTATCTGAATTAAAAGATGAGCTCCAGAAAAAAGGGTATGCATGAAGGCTTTAAGGTTGAAAGAGTGTGACAAAATCAAGGGATCTAGGAGACTACATGTCAGATGGATCCAAAGAGCATATCTCTCAGGGAGAGCATTATAAACTTTCTAGAGGGTTGCTACTGTTTGAAGGCTCTAGTAGTAAAGGGTTAGTTAGTAGTTTTGGGGCTTTTGGATCACAAAGGCCCTAACCTCATTGGTAAATTAAGTTCTTGATGGATCGATAATTTGGTGGCATTATTGGGGGAGGAGGATTAAGAAAGATCTAGTTGGAGAGTATGGGTCACTGGGGATGTGCCCTGGAAGGACATAGCCCATCCATGGCCCCTCTTTCTCTGCTCCCCAGTTTCCATAAGTGAGTGCCTTTCCTTGCCACACCCTTCCACCACAATGGACCACAGACCCAAAAATATGGGGCCAAGTTAGCATGGCCTGAAACCTCTGACAGCGTGAATCAAGATGAACTTCTCCTTCTTTGTGTTGGTTTTCCTTAGGTATTTTTGTCACAGCAATGAAAAGCTGACTGACCTAAAAATTCTTATTTTTATCTGAGAGCAATGTGACCCTTTGCCATGGAAGTGTTTAAGGGAGAGGAAGTAATGATGTAATAGGATATGTTGACCTGAATACTCGCCTACCTACCTCACCTTACCTAGAAACAGAGATTAAACCTGGCCTTTTGCTGGGCAGTGGTGGCGCACGCCTTTAAGCCCAGCACTTGGGAGGCAGAGGCAGGCGGATTTCTGAGTTCAAGGCCAGCCTGGTCTACAGAGTGAGTTCCAGGACAGCCAAGACTACACAGAGAAACCCTGTCTTGAAAAAACCAAAAAAAAAAAAAAAAACAACATCTGGCCTGTTGTCTGAGTTCGTCAGGATCTGCAAGCACCAAACTGGGCAATTTAACAGAGTACTTTGCTTCTAGCAAGCAGAGATAGCCAAGTGCTTTACAGAGGTAACATTTAGCCTTGTGCTTTCAGAGAGGAAGGACATATAGGCTCCCATCTGAGTCATACAATAAATGATATCTATGTTGTAAAGCACAAAAAGCATGTAGCTTGAAAAGCCTCCCCTCTCATGGTGGCTGAGAAGCAAAGAGAGTGCTTGCCTCTATAACAAATGCCTCTCTCCTGAACAATCATTAAGCTTTGAATCCATCAATGGATTCTTCCATTCATGAGGTCAGGACCCTCATGATCCAGTCGACTCTCGAAGACCCACTTCAAAATTCTGCCACATTGGGGACCATGCCTTCAGCACCCAGCCTTCTGGTGGACACTTAAGAAACATACCACAACAGTAGATTTCCACTTCTTTTCTAGCCAAGTCTTTGTACTGCTGACCCCTGATCTGTCCTCTTCAGTATACATCAGGGGATGTTCTTGAAGAAGGTAAAGCCAACTAGCTAACCCCTCAGGGAGCTTCTCTGACCTCTAAAGACACTCTGTACCCAGATTCTGCTAGAAGAGCCAGCATAAGTAACGGGGCTCCCCCTATTGACGGCTAGTGTGGTGGGGGCACCCAGGGAGAATGTGGGGATGAGACTCTCCTCTGGCTATTTAGAAAAAGTAGTTTTCAGGAGTACCTCAAGCTCACCCACAACCTTACTACTCTCAAGTATGCATAGCTTCATCCTGAAGATTGTAGGAGCCAAGGTCCTTTCTGTGAGTGCTAGGGATCTCCAGACAACACAAAACTCGAAATAAAGGCCAAGCATGGTGATGCAGGCCTGGAATCCAAACACTGAGGAATCTGAAGCAAGAGAACTAGGAATTGGAGACCAAATCTGGGCTATAAAGTAAGATCTTATCAAAATGGGGGAGGGTGGAGAAAATTTTAAATTATAAACTAGGATAGGCCCTTATTTTAGTGCTGGACCATACTGGCAGGATGAGTTTGAGGGTCCAAAATATGTCAAGCTCAAAAATCAAATGTGCAGAGCAACTCAGTTAAACAGCCATGCTGACAGCCTTCTAGAGAGCTGGCTTACCTTTCCCCAAAGGTGTTCCAAAACACTGCTCACAACTAAACACAAGCTGACAATGTCCAGGGACATATCACAGAAGCAACTCTATGAAATATACCATACATTGTTCTCAAAGTACCCTGATATCCAAATAACCCTGAAAAAAAAAAAACCAACACCTCTGTGTGTCTGAACATACACATGAACAAGCTGAGGCAGACTAATGCTATGCATAGATCCTTCTGCAAAATTCCACCTTTGGAAACATGTATGAGCTGAGATCAGAAGGAAAGGCCTTGAATCCAGAAGTCCCAGAGGCTTGAGCTCTTCCTAGAGTCCTGCCAGGGTAGGAAGGAACTCTGAGAGCCAGACATCCCTCCTCAGATGCTGGGTCACAGTGAAGACCCTTCACAGACCCCCAGCACCCCCAGGTTCAGAAACCACAACACAAGATGCCCAAAGTCATCTTGGAGATGAAACATTAGTCTCTGCTAGCCCAACCAACACTGTGAAACAGTCAGAAGAGGCCAGGAGAGCATGTGGTTGTAGGGAAGATGGAGGCTCTGTGGTTAACCTTAGGGTAATTCCCACCCACAGGAAAGATTCTGCAATCTGGTACCAAGGATACTGTGTACTGCTCAAGTGGACTTTACAGTAATCCCCCATTATCAATATTCTGCTGTAGGTGCTATCAGTTGCCTTTGATCCAATCCAGTCTAAGTAACCTGCTAAAATCTTACAACATCCTGCTCCATCTTGTCCAGAATGTCATCAAGCTGCATACTAATGGACTACAGCCATCATACATTTAGTATCTCAGATATCAGATTGACGGTCTCAGTATCACAGTGCTTAGAATGGAGACAACCCTCCCATAACAACCTGAGGATGCATCATGATGCCTCACTTCATCTCACCATAGACATCATGCTGTCTCACATCATCCAAGGATGAAGATATTAATTACATGCAGCATAAATATAGTATTTAAGAGAGACAACAACCACATAAATTTTATTATAGTAGTTTTAGAAATAATTATGTTATTTACTTTTGTTACCCATCATACTTCATTTATAAATTAAAAACTTTAGCATAAATGTATATGAAGGAAATATATATAGATTTGGTACTCTTTGCGGTTTTGGGAATCTGCTGGGGTTGTATAACATATCTCTTTGATTAAGGATGGCTACTATACTCAATTGGAAGCTGACCAGACATAGAGGATGGGGCGTGGGAGACAACGAAATTGAGCTAGGCTCAAGCCAAGATGAGTGCTATGATACTGGTGGCCTCACCCAATCATAAGGGAGTCAAGGAGATGCCTCAATGACAGAGAACCTGATGAGTTGATATACACACTCAGAGTCTGACCTACCAGTGAAGCATAGAGTGGTCCGTCCAGTGGAAGATAGCTGAGAAATCGGGAGGAAGAGAACGGAAGTAACCAAGCAACAGGGGGGAGGGGATGGGGAGGTGGGAGAGGGCTGGCTTGTAAGCAATCAGCCAGTGGAAGATAGCTGAGAAATCAGGAGGAAGAGAATGTAAGTAACCAAGCAACTGGGGGGGTGCAGGGGGGGGCTGGCTTGTAAACAATCACATTTCTTGAGCCCCAAGCACTACCTCTGCTCTAAGCAGAGGTAGTACATGTGCCTTTGGAAAAATGAGTTCACTTCCAAGAGCCACAGCGTTTCCCCCAGGGAACACATAATGGAGAAAGCATGTCTGTGACTGGGGATGTGCTTCCATCGGTAGTATGCTTGCCTAGTGTGTAGAAGGCCTTGGGTTCAAACCCTGCCATCCCATAAACTGCCTGGGGTCCCAAATAACACTGTAACACTAGAACTCGGAAGGTAGAGGCAGGAAGACCAGGAGTTCAAGATCATCTGAAAGTCACACCGGGTGGTTTTAGGTTAGCCTGGACCATATATGACCTCGTGATGAGGAGGCACACCTTTAGACATGTGTGATGCCTGTGGGGAGGGTGCACAATGGTGTCCCACCACCAATGTCCTTTGCAGCGCTAGCATTTTACCTTGAGTTCTCGTCCAACAGTGACTTTATCTCCACTCTCTAGAGACCCTAACTCCTTAGCTTTTCCCAATATTCGAAGGACTAGAAGGGCCTGGTTTCCAAATAATGACCACTACTGCACCAGAAGTTAGTTTCTTGCCAGCACCCATAACTTCTTACCTTCTCCCTACATCAAGAGACAGGCATGCCTGGGCAGGCCTGACCCGAGCAACACCCCTCTCCAGGCTGGGCTGGGAGAGCTGACATCTCCCCAGAGGTGACTCAGAGTGCACATGTACCAACAGACCAGGTCCTCTGGGCTACCCCTTAGCCTAAGCCTAAGAAAACTGTCAGAACAGTTATCAGGCTTGTGCCCTTCTTCAATCCATGACCCATCAGTGAAGTCTCAGAAACAGAAGCAAAACCAGCTCCCCACAAATAGGTTAGCTTCTCCTGAGATGTTAAATTGTGTCTGTAGCAGCATTTCTTCACAAAAAGGTAAAGATAGACTCCCCGCCTATCTCTATGGTTTACTGAAATGTTTCTTTTTTCTCACAGTGCTGTAAACCCAACCCTTCCCCCACCTACTTTTTACCCTTGCAAAAGGAACTACTAACTTGAAATAATTGACCAATGATCTGTTCTCTACTCCTCTCTAGCTCTGAAGGTAATTTAAAAAGTGAAGACAATTTTCTCTCTCTCTCTCTCTCTCTCTCTCTCTCTCTCTCTCTCTCTCTCTCTCACACACACACACACACACACACACACACACACACACACACACACCTCCTCTTTTTGAAGAAAGGCAGCTTGATTATAGACCTTCAGAACCTCCCAGGAGAGGCCAGAGGAGATGAACCATAGCAGGCAAGGAAGACCATGCCTGCTTACCTAGACCTTTGCTCATCACTCTCAGAACAAGCCTCTTATCTCATGCAGGCAATACATGGCCAACACCACATAAGACAACAGAAAAATAAAAAGGGGACTTTTTCTAATAAATAGTCCTTTGCAGCTAATCCACTCTTTGTAACTGTCAGGCTTCATGGAGCTGGCAGCAAGCCCATCAGATAACAATGCAGCTGTGACCCGAGAAACGTGAGAAGAGAGGAAGATTAATAAAGATGAAAAACATGTTTGGTAGTTACATCTAAGCAGAGGTCCGAGAGGAGCCCTCATAGGATGTCTTAGCAGTTTAGAGACCCCACAGCAATAGGGGTCAGTCAGATTTGTAAGACCTGAAAGCAGAAAAGCCCAGGTCTTTTCCCTTCTGCATAGACATGTATTCCTTGAAGCATCCCAAGACAGCAATAATGAGAACGGCATCACTTGACAAGTCATATGACTTTATTGTCCCTAACCCTCCTGGCTGAGGACACACACAGCCTAGCAGAGAGATGTCCCAAAGCAGTAGAATCGCCCACTCATGTTCTACATGATCGCGCAAGTAGCCATGACAAAGCAAGGCAGAGCTACAAAGAAAGTGTTTTGACCAGCGATTCTATTTTCTTAACCAACACACACATTCAGGGAGATAGTCAGACTAAAATCTCTTGAGTTGGTGCTGCCCACAAGTATCTGGAGTTTGAGAACATATAGATTGGAAATGGTGTGTGTGTGTGTGTGTGTGTGTGTGTGTGTGTGTGTGTGCGCACACATGCAACTGTGGAAGAATAAATAAGTTTTGTTTTGTTTTACAAAAACGTGGATGATTGTCCTTAAAGAACAACATCCAAGGCTGAACTCTACCCTTGACATATAGGTGCACATATGTGTACCCCTAACACAGCAGGTGGGGAGAGGGAGAGGGAAAGGCTAGCCTTAGCTAAGTGAGCTGACAAAGAAGGAATAAAGAATTTAATTCCTTTATTACTTGTCTAAACCCTTATCCAATTGCCTCTACCATCATCTAGGATATCTCCACATTCTTCTCCAAATCAGTCCCTCAGAATGTTTTCGAATCCTGCCCTATCATTCTTAATGCTTTTCCTCCAGTCCCTGTGAGACTCAGTAGCCCTGCTGAGGTATAGCACGTTGCAGTGTCTCCAGCGAAGGAACCTCTGTTCTCTCAGGAAGGAGCTAGGAGTTGCAGGCCTCGGTCAGGAATCCTTCTTGATTGTTCTACCATTCACTAAGACAGGGTTTCTCATTTAAACCCAGAGCTTGCTGAGCAGATAGATATGATTCATCTACTGCCAGGTGTGATTAGTCTTACCAGGTAGCTGGGGCCTGTCTCTACCTTCCAAGACTAATGTTATAGGCGACCCACCACATCCCAGCTTCAACATAGGTTCTGAGTATCTGAACTCCAGGCTTCATGCTTGAGGGGCAAGCACTGAACTGTTGAGTCATCTCTGCACCCACCCTACATTGTCACTGAGGTTACATTAATACTGCACAAAATCCGCCATTTTAGTCACTTAAATCACAATGAAGTGACTTCCGGTATTGCATAGCCATCACCATTATCTAATCCCAGAACAACCCTGTTGTTCCCCCCAAAAAACACCAGGCACATGAAGCTTGCTTTCTACTAAGAAAAGCTGAGCATCATACTCAAGGAAAGATAAAATGCACACATAGGGCTGAGATTATAGAGCAGGCCCCTAAGGTGAGAGACAAAAACAGAGGACTAGAACACAGCTTGAAAGCTATTACACTTGAGAAAACGAAGCCTGGGAAGTAAGTAACTTGTTCAAAGTTCTACAGCAGATGAAGTCATACTGGATGGCGCAGACTTTGTTATCTTCTCCATAATAGATAATATTGATAAGGAATCCTTGGATTTGTTGATATATCTAAAGGCACTAGAAAAAGGGACAATTTTAGAGTAGTTTCAACCAGATGGTTTTAGGAATTTGTGGGGGAGGAGGGTGGGAGATAAGGGGGACAGGGGACAGTTAAAAACAGCTGGAAAAGGGAGTAGATTAGCGGGACTCATCAGCAGAGGAATCATAAGCCACATAGCAAAGCCACAGTTAATGAAGCCAAGAAATTCAAGAGCAATTCATAATCATTTGCTGAGAAAAGCACCACGCTAGGCCCAGGGGTATGGCGCATGAAGGAGAAATGCCCAACATTACACGTCCTTCACTAGGCCCCACCCACTTCCACCATGTCTTCCTAGATAATTTCTTCACTGAGCCTCTGAAAGGCATCCGAGCCCTCTCATCCACCCCTACTCTCTTTCTTAGATCTTCCTCTTTTTCTATCTATCCCCACTGTCAACACTACCTTTATCTAGAAGTCATCTCACCCTTAATTTGTCTATATCCCTACTCTTTCTGATAAGTACAGATCTTAACAACACTCCTTGGTCTTACATGAAAAAGTACACGATAGTAAGAATAGTAACTACTTGTGTCTGGGGAGATAGCTTACCAGTTCAGAGCACTTGTTCTCGAAGAGAACATGAGTTTGATTGCTAGGGTCCAGATGGTGGCTCACAACCATCTATAATTCCAGTTCTAGGGGACCTCTTCTGGCATCATAGGGCACCAGGCACACACAGGGATGCACAATCAAACATGTGAGCAAAGCACTCATACACATAAAATACAAAAATAAATTCAAAAGGTCGTAAATTCTTACAGAGTCCTTGCTACATGTCACACACTGCTACACCAGTTACTTAGCTGTCTCTGTGATGAAAAAATCAGAGCAGGAGCAAGGTATAGAAGAGTTTATTTTAGCTCACAGTTCCATCATGGCCTAGAGGATGGCAACCAGAGCAGGAAACTTAGAGCACATCCTCAAGTACAATCCCAACGCATGGTAAGGGAATTAGAAGCAGGGCAAGGCTATGAACTCTCAAGGCCTGTCCCTGGTGACACACTTCCTTAGCAAAGCTGCACCTCCCCATAACCTTATCCCCAAACAGCACCAAAAACTGGAGACTAAGCATTCAAATACCCAAGACTATAGATACATGGTCATTCAGATCATCATGATTACAAAAAAAAAAAAATACACTATATGCCCCCATTTGATCTCCATAAAAGAACTCAGATGAAGAAATCAGCTCAAAGATCCTAACTTTACTCAAAGTCATACAGCCACTGCACACATCAGAACAAAGATCAGAACTGTGGCGCTTATGAGTACAAAACCCTTTTTACTGAATATGTATATATGTGTATTATGTATGCATGTATGCTTGTTCATGGAGAACAAACACACGTGTTTACATGTGTGTATGGGGGTCTAAGATTGACTTCAGATTGTCTCCCTAGATCCCTCCCATTGTCGTTGAGATGAGCTCTCTCAATTGAACCCAGGGTTTTCTGATTGGGTAAATCTGCCTAAGCTGCTTGGGCTAGGATCTGCAGCCCCTCCCTTCTGAGTATTGGAATTACAAGTGGACTAGCATCCTCACTTGGCATTCACGTGGCCTCTGAGGATCCAAACTCTAGTCCTCATGTTTGCACGGTAAGCACTTCACCTGCTGAGCCATCTCCACAGCCCAGTCCAGAGCATCTGTTTTCTTTCTTTTATGTCTGACCTTATAATATAGTTTCATTATTTCCCCCCTTAGAGCCCTTTACCCACTATTATAAAGGGCTTGCCTTAACTGAGTGCATATCACGGGTAGACCTTCATCATAAGGCATTAAGACTGCTTTCCAATCATCTCACACATCAGTCTCTGCTTTCTACCAGGTTAGATGCATTTTTGAAAGCAGACACCTATATGTAAAAGTAGCTCACACACCATCTCACACAGACATGGATTGCTCTCCTTCTCACCTGTACCTTTTCAGCAACTGTGTCTGATTCAAACTCAGGAAGGAAACTAAAAGGCTTCCCTGAAGGTAGGATGGGTCCATACACCTTGACGCACACAGTGAGAGTCTCTGTGCAGTGCTGTAAGGACTGGGGAACGACAGACTCGGAGCAGCTCAGATTATTATGGTCAGCCTAGAACCCTGGGTTCTCTACCAGTGTCAACTGAGAAATTACAAGCCCCCCGACACGTGTCAGGCACTGCTCCAAGAACTGAGTTTGCAATGCATGAGTTCTCATACAAAGGCTCTGAGGTCTGCACTCTTATTCCCAAGGCTTTATCAATGAGGAAATCAGGACTCAGCGAAGTCATTTTCCTAAAGGCTTATTGCAGGTAGATGGTAGAAGTGGAATTTAGACCCAGGACTTTCTGGTTCCAAAACCAAAGGCAACCTCTACAATCTAAGAGACGATGCCTCCTATCTAAGCTCAAATGTGCAAAGTTATCACGTTAATAAATATTCTCTGTGTCAGGAGAACATTGACAGATGCATGGGAGATGCAGTTCCCGTTGCAGAGAGGCTTGCAGTCTACAGAAGGGACTGATGGGGGAGGGGAGAGACGCAGGACACGGGGCAACTAGATCTGGACAAGAGTGAAGCTGGAAGCCTGTGGGGGCTTAATGTGAGAAAAGTGTGGGGAGAACATGAGAAGAAAACTAAAGGGTGACTTCCAAGTTTTCTTCCAGTATTCAACCAGCACTCTAAGGTCAGACCTCTCACAAAATGCAGACCTGGAACATACACCATGTAGCCATCAGGAGGAAGGTAAACAACACTGTTGCAAAGTATAGCTGGGATTTACGGTGAGGGACACAGATGGCCATAGAGCGGAGCATCAGGAAGCTCTCCAAGCTGGAGCCTGCGTGGTTGTCCGATTGTGGATGGGTGGGAAGCCGGTGAGTGTTGCCGAGTCAGAGAGCAGCAACAGATCAGAGGATGACTCACTGGTGAGTGCTGTGGGCACTGACTGCTCACCCCTTTGATATTCCATTCATTAAACAAGTACTGACTGAGCCTCAGTGGGAGCCGGTACTGTAAGTGGGGCCTAAAAGAGGAGTGAATACCGGGAAAGCCTTGGCCCCAAAGAATTCTTATTATCAAGGCATAGGGCCACTTGAAGGTGTTAGATTATCTGCTTTCCAGATACCTGAGGATAGGCTATGGACACTAAATGACACAGAGGCAGTTAAATTGCGATCTAGTATGTTGTGTGTGGTGGTGCTAGGAGTGCTGGGCCTCGCTCATGCTAAGCAAGCACTCCTCCATGGTGGTATATCACTAACTCTGTTATGCAATTTTTAAATAATATTTGATTTAAAGGAATCTTAAGACATGCTCCGATAAGGGTTTATCTTTCCAAATGGAGGAATTATTTGGAGATATATTGGAGACGGAGAAATATGCAGGCCAAATTTAATTATAAATTGCTTTTTCATTGCCTTAAAACATTCAACCCTTATTCTTCAGAAACTGAATCTTATTACTACCACGTCTCCAGCACTACATCTGACTGTCCTAGAAATAATTCTAAAAGGCCTGTGATTTCACCCAGTTAATCATATTCAGCCCAAGGTATAAACATGACCATGATTTATTTTAAATATCCTCTACATTTGCAGGGATTGAAGTTGGTTTTGAAATGTGTAGTATAGACAGAAGAGACCTTGGAAATCATCCAATCTTATTTCCTTATTTTCAAAGTGAAAAATTGAGGTATGAAGGCATGAGATGGCTTTTCCACGGTAGATTAGTAGTTCTGGCAGACTCAAGTTCATATATCCTTAGCAGGGTTTTTTTGTTGTTGTTGTTGTTGTTGTTGTTTTGTTTTGCTTTGTTTTGTTTTTCACACAGAAAAAGAGCTATCCACCAAGGAAGAAACGAAGAGGTCAGTCAGCTCTCAGGTCCTACCAGGCCAGTCTCAGAACTGTAAGTTCACTGACCCACCTCATCCGTCTGACTCTTCTACCAACCAACCTGAACCAGCTGCTGAACAATAAATGTCACTTGACAGCTCAGTGTTGAGACTCTCCCTGGTCATAGGACTCACCTCCAGTGAGACATAGCTTGGAAAGGCTGGCCCAGAGCTGCCCAGGCTCTCCTGGGGCTACCTAGTTCTGTCCAGAACTCTAGTACAATAAGCCCTCGAGGAATCCAAAGCCATCCCGCTTTCTTAAAGCAAACAGACGTGAGAGCAACAGGCCACAAGCAGGAGTTCCTCACGGGTGATTCCCTTGGCCAGAGTAGACCAGCACCATCTGGCAATGTGGCTGAACCCCAGGAGCCCTGCCCTTGTCTCCACTGGGTCAGAGAAGTTCAAGGGCTCGGACCTTGGGGGAGGAAAGTTCAAGGGCAGTGACAAAGAATCCAAGGCCTCTTTGAGTTGGGTGGGAACTAGAGAATGCCCACCAACACCATCTTGGGTGGGAAAAGGAAAAAGAACTCGTGTATCCCCCAGAAGGCTGCACCCTGCCTGGGAAGCAAACTACCCAGAAATGACACTTGAGGACCTGGCTTGTGGCCATGAGTGCATATAGCTCAGGGGTTTTGTTTCCACTTTATAAATGGAGGGAGGCGAGGAAAGGAATTCTTTGGCTGAGTAACACAATACTTCAGAGTCCAGCCCACCAGGCTGGGCCCTGGGAAGAGCAAACAAGCGCTCTTCCCTGTCTTAACAGGTTTGTGGACACACGGCTGCCTGCCACTCACTGCACTTGTGAAGTAGATGCTGGGGAAAGGTGAGGGGAGCAGACCTCCAACCCCCAGAGATGGGCCAGGGCAGGGTGTACAGAGCCATCTACGCCCTCTCAGTGCTTGCTTGGAAAGGCTGGCCCAGAGCTGCCCAGCCTGAAAGCCAGCTCCTAGTCCAAGGTCTCTTCTTCTCTGGGACTTCCCAAATCCTTTCTTACCCTGGCCAATGGATTAGAAACGTACATGTGGCGCTGTGTCTCAAGAGCCAAGAACAAGCACTCAGACCACTTAACGAGATCTAAATGGTCAGACACAAAGAATAGATACAAACAATCACCGTTCTGGTTGTGCTTCCCAGAGGATAGGGGTCTATCGATACTATTTTCATCCCTGTAACAACCGTCTAAGTCAGGCCTTATCTGACCATTTTATAGATAGTGAGCAAGAGGTATCGACTGAAACAACTGCCACGTCCTGAGTCCATACTGTTTACTTCCAGCTTCACCCCTGCCAGCTCACTACAAATCCAGCAGCCTGGTCTTTCTCGGTACTGGAGATGAACAGAAGTAACACTGGCTTTTCCTGCACCAGAGGTCAGACTAACTCATGCCATTGCGGCCCAAGATGGTGAACGAATGAAAAAGTTTTCACCTGGCAAGCCTTAGCAGTTCGGCCTGACCCTTAATCAGGGCAGTCAGCCCAGCCACAGCCCAACCCTGGCAGGTGCCCTCTCGCCTCTCCCGCCAGCCCCGCCCATCCACACACTCCTGCCCAGAGCCCTCCTCTCGCTGTTTGTTTTGCTGAGAGTTTCCGTTGGCTCGCGTGTGGGTGTTTGTTGTATTTCTCCTGCAGATGGCAGACAGCGTGCCCTCCCCGGCATTACCCCACCCCAAGGGCTGTGTAGCAAGCAGGCCCGGCAAGGCCGAACAAAAGCCTAGCAGGTGAACAGCCCCGTCTGCCGGCGCCTTTTATCCAACCCAAGTCGCAGACAATATCTTTACAGAATTCTTTTCAACTCTGCCATCATCTGGAATTTTGTTCTGCCTGGCTCTGGTCCTGCAGGAGCCCCCCAGAGCACTCCACCCTTACAAAAATCCAGCTGCTCCTCTGATGGGGCACGGGACACTGGGTTCCAAGAAAGCGATTTCCTTCCTTCTTTCTTCAGTCCGTTCCAATCCCCTCAGAACTCAGAGATCCCGGTGATCACAGTAACTCTCTGGCAAAGGCTGTACAGATCACTGAGCTGTGGAAAACAGAAGTGACTCCAGTCCCATCAGAAGGAAGGTGACCTTTAGCCTTTTACTGCTCTGAGGGAGGTCATCCTAGGCCAGGGATGCCCTGGGGAATGGGAATGTTTGAGATACTATGTCTCAGTCCGTACAATGGATGCTCTGACCTGGACCTAGTCGGCTCACCTGGAAGAAGAGCCTCAGTCTCAAGTCTGTCAGTTTGTCTCCCTCCCTCCCTCTTCCTCCCTCCCCTCTGTTCCTTTCTCCCTCCTTTTTTCTCTCCATCTTCCTTTCTCCCTCTCCCACCTAACCCCCAACCAAGGAACCAGCTCAGGTACCATAGGAGACAAAGGTCAGAGAACATGCGATGTCCTCAGCACCCAGCTTAGAGTTCAAGTCACAACTAGTGACTCCCATTATGATTATATTATGAGTATGGGGTTACCCATAATCACCCCTGCTTCCCAGTAAACTGCCTGTCTCCAAGGCTCTACCCGGTCCCCCCAACCCCCGTGTTGATAGCTTGCTAGTTGATAGTTTATAGTTGAGTCAGTAAGGCCTACTCAGCCTTGTAGGGCTTTCTGGTCAGTTCGGTGGTCTTTTGTGGCCTGAGGAACAAGTCCTGTAGGTAAGAAGCCAAGCTCAAGCTCATTCTACCATCTTCTCTCTGTTTCCATTCACACAGGACCTCAGGAATACCCATTGTCCCCCAACAGAGAAAACTAATGGCCATAACTGCTGATCCTGCTGGCCACTTCTGTGGTTACCTGCAAGAAGGGGCTTGGAGCTGTCCCTGATGGCTGTCTGGGAAGCAGATGCCTCTCCACAGAGGAAGCAGAGAAGGCATACCAGAATACCATAGAGGCAGAACACAGGTCTCTCCAGGAGTGTCCCAACGGCAGCTTTGTGGATGCTGACATGGGGTCCTACAAATCCCTAAATCTAAGATTCTGGATTAGACTTCTAATCCAGTTTGCCAACTTCTAACACAAAATGGAGAACTGGAGTGGTAACGTAGGCAAACTCCGTCCACGGTCCTGACACAGTGTAACCCAGGTACATGGCCAGCCTGCATCCTACCTTTGGTTCCTGTGACACCTTCCCTCTTTGCATCTGACTTCTAGACCTTCAAGGCCTGACTCAGAATGTTTCTATTTCTGTGAAATCTCCAGCTCCTTCAGCTCCTTCTATGGGTCATTCCCCCAGGGCTTACAAAGTCCTACCAGGCTTTTTAATAACTTCTGGACTCCAGGAGTGTCTCACTCATCTCTGTTCTCAGAGATCTCTCATTACCTCATCTTCCAGCACCTAACACTCTACATTGCCAAGAATGAACATTGAACAAATATTTCCTTGGTCAATATCAGGATCATCTTCCAACATCTTTCTCATTGGCTACTAGGGATTGGAACTCAGACACACAGAGAACTGGAAACAGGGAAACCATAACATGTCCCCATCTCCTTGGAGACCACACACATTACTCTAAATTTCAAAAGAGAAAATATTAAATAATGCTACAGGAGGTGTGGGCAAAGGGATATGAGACCCTCACTGAACATCCTCACTAGACAGTGCCATGAATTTCCAGTAATACTTTCACGGTACCCCTCTGTCCCAACTTCTAGCCATCCATCAGAAACTGGTTAACATGTTAAGCATAATTTTGAATCCCCAAACCCATGAGCTTCAGGAAATGCAGACTTCCCCACTTTGACGTGCTCTATACAGCCCTGGCTGTCCCTGCTGCACACTCACCCTGGCCATGCAGCTAAGCCTCTGTGGTCAGGACCCCAGAGAGGCCTCTCCATGATTTGCATATAATCACACAATGCCAGGCACAACAAAGCCACTCAATACAGGAGAGTCTCTCAGCTGAGTTTAAGGTTTAATCTCCTTAATACAAAAGTTTCTGCTTTGCTTTGCAGGGTTCTGGGACTCTTGCTAATGATGCTAAACAAATAATCACCATTTATCTTCCCCCCACCCCGCCAGAGGTTTTACCCAGTGCCCCTTTCTGTTGTGGTTTACGGGCCAAGCCTGCACCTGCGCTGTATGTGAACTCATTTGGACATCCAGCAAGGCTTTTTAGAGACAGCCAGGCATAGGAAGAGCAGCTAGAGCCAGGGAGAAGGCACCACCAGTCTTGGCACTACTGCAGACAGCCCTTCTAGGCTGCCTGTTACAGTTGTAGACCCTGCAAGAAACACTTGCGAAACACCTTCAGATTCCTCCTCCCAAAAATCCAGCTCCTTCTTTATGAGTGGAGCTGATCTTCCTCTTCCTGGGACTACCCTTCCTCCACATGCTTCCCCTCCCAGGCTCCTTCCTTCCATTTCTGCACAACGATCCCTGCATCTGGGTGTGATTTCTAAGTCAGCTTTCCTGCTTGCTCCTGTAGTCCTTACCAGGTGAGTCAGGGTACCCTAAAATGACAGCCTCCAGGACCTTCAGGACCAACATGCTCAGAACTTTCTGTCTTCACTCCAGTTGCTCGCTCAGGGTGTTTCCAGAATGAACCAAGATCTCTTACTTTGATGCAGTATTTGGACATTGGTAGGTACTCAGGATTTTGGTTTGAATTGGATGGCCTGGATATCTTAGTTATCTATTTATCTTAGCAGGCATCCGACAAGACCCTTTATTGTGTCTCATGATGTTATAGTGCAGAAATCGCTTCAGGGCTCAGCCGGGCAGGCCTTTTACTCTATTTCATTGATGAGGGTTACCCTGTGGTCTTTGGTTGATGAACAGACTAACCTAAGAGTCTAAAAGTGTCCCCTATACATGACTTCCAAATTAGTAGGGGTGGCTAAGATCTTGTCTCAGCTAAGAACCCTCTCAAGTGTGACAGTCTCCAGACAATAAGGGTATTTCACACAGTATATCAAGGCTCCCAGAAAGAGTAGTCCAAAAGATATCTGCAGAAGGTACAAGGTGTTGGAAATTCCAGAATATCACTTTGTAGGTCATTAAAGACATCTTCCAAAAGTCTTCTCAGGGCCACTAGCCCAAAAAGCAGTGCAGAACAGAGTTTCCTGGCACTGCATAGCCTAGCCTTGTAAATGTAACACTACTGTTGATAACCTAACATGTGCTAGGTGTGGGTAGCACTGTTACGCCTTTCCCCAAAGGTTCAAACTAACATCCTACCTACCCTTGCTCGGGCCTAATTTAGCATGCCTAGTTGGCCCAGTGCCCGGCCCACCTCTTATCCCTTCAGCTGTCAGCAAGACCTCAGCTTTCTTTTCACTGCCACAAGACCCTAAACTCATCATATTTTTTTATATTTATTTGAGGATGCCTTTAGACTGGGATATTACAAAAAAACAAACAAACTTGAGTCAGTTCAGGAGAGATGCAAAGATACCACCATAAGGTAGACAGTTAATGCAAGCCAGGACTTTCCTAAATGGCTCTAGTTGCATGTCCCTCCTGTTATCAAGTGTTGTCACCATGTCACTGTTCTCAAGTTGTCTGAACCCTAGAGAAAGGATTACCAGTGGGCAGGGCAATCTGTTTCACTTGGTCCTGAGTCCCATGAGCACCGAACAACACTTAATCAGACAGGCTTCAGCAGACTCAAACCAGCTGCATGCTCCCTGGCTCCAGTCTGGGAATGGCAGGTGTCTGGCAGGGAAGACCCTGATCTCAAAGTGGGGACACTGTGCAGGAGTTAGAAAGTGTCATATGATCTGGGTTCAGAAATCCCAGAATCTCACTTTGTTAGTCATTCATCATTGAAGACATCTTCCTCACATGTTCGGGACATAGACTTTCTTTTTTCTTCATAAATATGTTTTGAATTTTATTATGAAGTATTTAAGCCATGACAGAAAAAGGAATAAAGAATATAATAACTGCCGTGTACCCAAATCTAACTTAAATAAATGATTACTAAATGAATTCTCAGGATTCCGTGCAGTTGAGGGAAGAGTCAGGTCTGCCCATTTTCATGAGGGAAGAAAGAAAGAAGCCCTGATGGGGAAGAGAGACACCACCTCAGCATTGATGGTGACTGTTCTAGTCATAGAGAGAGCATTGATCAAGAGCATTCATCAGGAGCACTGATGGTGACTGCTCTAGTCATAGAGAGAGCATTGATCAAGAGCATTCATCAGGAGCACTGATGGTGACTGCTCTAGTCATAGCGAGAGCATTGATCAGGAGCATTGATGGTGACTGCTCTAGTCATAGAGAGAGCATTGATCAAGAGCATCAATCAGGAGCACTGATGGTGACTGCTCTAGTCATAGAGGGAGCATTGATCAAGAGCATTGATCAGGAGCACTGATGGTGACTACTCTAGTCATAGAGAGAGCATTGATCAGGAGCATTGATGGTGACTGCTCTAGTCATAGAGAGAGCATTGATCAGGTGCTACAACTGGGAAACAGGATGTGGAGACCACAGCATGGTCTTTCTAGTTCAGAGACTCCCCGGGTGGCATGGTCTGAATTAGTCACTAGCTCCTTAGGGATTCTCTAGGCCTGGAGTATCATGTCCTACATTTGAGCTATTTATGTCTACCTGTCTCCCACCCTTGACTGGGAACTCCGTGACTATTCTCTATTGTCTTTATCTCATAAGCATTTGTACAGAGTCAGGGCTTTGTTATTAAGTTGAAGGTTCGATTTAATCTTTGAAACCTCCATAGTTAATGGTCTGAGGACAGAAGAATTCATAGAAAGGGAAAGGAAAGGTGAGTTAAAAACTAAGAGACCAAAGTAGACCCGTCACCCAGACTCCTGGATGCTAACTAATGTCCTTAAAAGGAGTCAAAGCTCCTTGGGGAAATGGCTGATTGAATGAATGGCTACGGCAGGAAACAGACACGAAGGGCTTGAGATCTTGTGATGCCAAAAAGGATAAGAAAGTACATATGCATGTGAGAGAGAGAGAGAGGGAGAGAGAGAGAGAGAGAGAGAGAGAGAGAGAGAGAGGCACACCCACATGCACACGTACACACACTATGGAGTGAGTCAAATAAACTCTCTAGCCAACTAAAAGAGTTTTTAGTGGTCAATATGGACCATTTTGAAGACTCAAAAAGAAGTAATGCTTTCAGTTGAAAGTATTAAATGGTTAAAGAAGAAACAAATCTTACACGTGGAATTCCTAACAGCTTACAGACATGCTCTCCTTCTTAGAGTTGGAGCAAAGCTCTCCACTCCACAACTGTGGGCTTTGCACAGAGATTTCTTCCCTGCCAACAAGTGCAGTATGGCAAGGGAGTAATTTTAAAGTGGAGAAATCCTAACAGATGAGCAAGGGCAATGTAAGTGCTGTCATGCCATGTCCAGTGCATGTGCCTTTGTTGCATTATAAAGAAAACATCACTTTATTGCTGTGGTCTTCTAAAAGATAAAAAAAAAAAAAACCACTCCAGACCAATGACTGTAGAGATTTCTAAGGAATCCCACCCAGCTAAGGCCCATTTTGCAGAGTACTTGTGGAGATTGTCAAAAGTAAGGAAACTCTTGAAAAACGTTTGCAGTTAAAGGGAGGCAGGAACATGACTAAATATAATGTTTGACCCTGGAATAACAAAGTGGTGTGAACAAAGTGTGGCTGTTAGCTAAAGTGCTCGTCCAATAACTGTAATTACTGGGAGTGGGGCATATGGGAACTCTGAGAGTTTCTGTAAATCCAAAATTGTTCTTCAGAAACTACGCTTACTAAAATACATACTTATTGTCATATTCCAGGAAAAACTTAACTACAAAAGCAAAGGGAAGAATACGTGTGTCTCAGTGGGTTCCAGGATCGTGGGAGTTCGGAAGTCCCCAACCTGTTGAGCTAGTGCAGATCCACAGAAAGTCAAAGCTGAGTGAGACAACCCAGAACACCACCAGGAGCCTGGGAAGTGATAGTGTTAGGAAATGGCAAAAATGACAGTTGGAAGCCGGGCACTTAAAGGTGGTACAGAACTTGAATCCCAGGCTGAGGCAGGCAGATCTCTGAGTTCCAGGCCAGCCTGGTCTACAGAGTGAGTTCTAGGAAGCCAGAACTACACAGAGAAACCCTGTCTCGAAAAACAAACGAAAAGGAAAAAAAGAAAGAACAAGACAGACAGAAGTGATAGTTGGAACAAAAGGAGATATAGTAGGCCTGGCAGTGACCAGGTAGCTATCAGACAACTTGGATAAAAAGACAGGGTCAGCACTAAACCCCCTTAGGAGCTTCATGCCATAGAAGGATTATGTGATACAGCTGAGTCTGCAAAATGGTGCTGGGCTAATATGAGCTAAAACCCAGGATGAGTTAGTGTTACCACCTTTGAATGCGTTCAAAAGAGTGTCTGCTTATACATTAAAAGGACGGACACACACACACACACACACACACACACACACACACACACACCCGTTTCCTCTCCTTCCTCTCCTCCCTCATTCTAGGAGATGCCTATACCCCAAGGCTTGTTCCATGCCCAGCTCACTGATTCCTGCAAGCTCACAGTGCCACCTACTGGCAAGACAAAAGCAGAATGGGAGAGCTGCTCAGCAACAGAGTAGCTGATAGGCGGCAGGGCACTCACAGGCTGGGGGACTCTGCAAAGCAGTGCCTCTACCGGAAGCTATCAGCCTGGATGATGGCGACCATCTGTTCCCAGTAATCTAAGTTTCCCCCTTAAAAGTGTCTCAACAAGCAGTCTTTCCTTCTATACCTCTGAATTTGCTTCCCAGCCCTGACTGCAAAATAGCATCCAGCGATAGATCCCTCTGAGCTTCTAGGACATCCTTTGAAGTATCGCCATGCCCAGAAAGAATCCTGGAAGATAGATAATGCACAAGATATATCTTCTGATCGAGAGACCAAAATTGGTTAAATGAATGGAACTCCCTCGAACTGTGGTCACTTCTCTGGGTGCCAAGGGGGCAGATCTCTTCTTAAAAGCAATCAATCATGTCATTGGAAGGGAACATTGATGAATAACATAGGGCAAATCAAAATCCATTTCTGCGTCCTCCTCCTTTTATTCCTCCTCCTCCTCTTCATCTTCCTCTACCTCCCTGTTTTTTAAATTAGGCCTCACTACAATGTGATATATTAGATTTTTCTGAAGGCTTCTAAGCAACCATACATCACACAGGAACACTGAACCTGAAATCAAGGTTTATGCTATTCCAAATACTTCTGGTCTTGTGGGCATTAGTGATTTTTCATAGCAGACATAAGGAAAGTTGGCCAGTATTACCCACTATCACTCTTCATAGGCAGTAAAACAATGGATTATTCTATTTTGAAAGCCTGCTCTTCTCAAAAAGCATCCACTGAATGTTTTCTCTGAGACATCACCTGGTTGTACCAGGGACTCTGGCTGCTTTGTGGTCCCCCATGATTTCCTGTATGCATGGTCTAGAGGCACTTGACTGGTGTCACCGATCGGTTAAAACTGGATTTCATTCCAGAATGGGGCTCCAACTTTTTCACTATAAATGAAAGGGAAGAACTAGATGGCTCCCTAAGGGTTTGTGAGTTTGTATTGTATTGTGTGTTGCGGAGCGGAGACAAAAACTGTAATCCCTCTGCAGATCTCCTGTGGATTTTGCACACAGAATGCTTAAAGGAGTCTGGCTATCTGACCTTGTGAAAGGAACGTGCTGGAACCACCCTTGTCTTCACTATGCCCAGTCGTAAGCATGCTGCCTCCCTCATGATGCCTTCCAGAGCATCCTCCTCTGGAAGGAGAGGTAGAGGCGAAAGAGAAAAGGAGCTGTGGACTTGCACCGTCTGGGCCAAGGCGGCCCAGAAGACCCATCTCTCAGATTTCATCTGCATGAATTATTCAGTGACTGACAGCTATCGCTGCCACCAGGCAGAAGCTGTCCTTCCCGAGCCAGGTCACTCTGTGCCTCTGTGGAGCACCCTTATCTTGTCTCCTCCTGCCTGTTAGTCTCCCTGCCTGTCACTTTGCCCCCCCCTACCTCTCCACCTCTGCGGGAAACCTTCGTTGGTGCCTCGCCTCCCCCATCTCCACCTCTGCTTTGCTCTCTGCTGATGCTACCCTCCCCAGAAGATGACGGTTCTCTTCTTTGGGCACCTCCCAGAGGGACTGGCCCTCATAGCTGTCTTCTGCTTCGTCCTCCAGAAGTCCACATGCCTGGTCACAGAGCATCCTTGGGCCTGCCAGGGTAAGATTGCCTGTGCAAAAGGAGAGCTGGACCCGGGAGGGATGCCCAAAGGGTAGAGGCTTAAATTAAATTTGTACAAAGAAGCTTGGGAGTAAAATTGAGGAGAGGGGACATCTGTGAGGGGTGCAAATGACTCTGCGAGATAGATATCTAGACTAATGTTGGGGAAGAGGAGCCCTGGGAAATCACAGAGGCCAATAGCTCTTGGGTGTTAAGACTCTTCCTGTCACCCCTACCCCAACTCATAGGTAAGCCCTGCTCTATGTCGACACCAGCCCCTTGTCCCCCTGGAACTTTCCTCTCTGGAATGGGTCCCCACACCACCCCCTTCTGCCACCTTTGCCCTTCCGAGTTCTTCAACCCCTGGCATGGCCAGAATGCTTGTTTCCCATGCGGCTCTGAGGCCACCCAGCCAGAGGAGGGCAAGGACACCTGTGTCTGTCAGAGATCTGGACGAGTATTCCAGGTATGTCTTCCAGCAGTGGGACCCAAGGCCAGGCTGCATTTCCAGGGATGTTTCAGTCCGCAGTCAAGTTTGGCTCAGGAGTAACTTGATCAGTGTAGGCTTGAGTTTCCAAAGGACTTGGGAGTAAGGTTGTACTGTACAAGGTTAAACGTGAATTTCAGGGAAATACTGGAGAGCATGGGATTAATAAAAAGTATTCATTATACATCTGAAATTCAGATTTAACTGGTTGCTCTGTGGGCTTAGTTGGATAGTTAGTTAGTTAATTTCCTATAGTTACCTTCCTGGAAGGAAATGTCATTACCTACAGTGATAACTCCAAACACACCTTCACCCAAGCCCTTCCAACCTGAATTTTTCCTGTAAGCCAGCAAATGTGCTTGTAAGCCCTTCTGTTACTGAAATTCTCCTGTCCTCTTAACTAAAATGACAGCATTCCGGTAACCGTAGCAACCCTGCCCCTATGCCACTCCAACCCAAGTTTGCTCACTTCACCTCTCCTGTCCTCTCTTCTGGCACATCTCAGAAATGTTCACACCCAAAGGGCCACAAGTGGCCCATCACTACCGAGTATTAGCCAGCCAACCTGAGATGGGATTCCTCCCACACACCCTTACTTTCAGCCCAGTGATGGTCAGTGCCCTTGTCTCCCCGGCTATGAAGACATTGGTGAACCAGTGGGCTGTGTCCAGAGGGAACGTAACGACTGCAGAGATGGAGCCACTTGGAACCAGGAGGGGAAATGTCTGACCAAAGAACAATGGAATGACCACTGTGTCCAGGAGGTAGGAGGATGCTCAGAGATTACACTGTCGTTGCTGTACCCCAAATATGGCTCCTCAAATAGACCCTGCCTGCTGTGGTGGCAGCCCCAAAATTCTGGGTTCTCAAATGAAAGATACACACACACACACACACACACACACACACACACACACACACACACACTTATATTTTAATATGCCTTAAACAGCTTAATGGCTGGGCCACTCCCTAACTCCACATGGCTAACACACTCTCCTCCGATATTCCTGAGTTATTACTTACCAAGACCTATACTCCATCTTGGCTGCCCCAGATGATGCAGCCCTGCAGCCCTCTCGGGCTGAGTTCCCCAGCACCTACATGACAGCTATGTTTTCTGTATGCACACCTCAGGCATGGCTTCTACTCCATTCCCAGCATGGCATCTATCTCCCTTCCTGCTCCTTCCTCAGTCCCTTGACTGGGATCCTAAAGTCCTGCTTCTGTCCAGGACTAATGTCCTTTCCAGCCATTGGCCACTGGCAACTTTATTTACCAGTCAAAACTAACTGGCAGCAGGGCCCTTCAGTGTCTTAGGTGCAGACGGAGGATTCTTGTGCAATTTGGAGGACCGAATTAACATAATATAACCAGCGTTAGACCAAACCCACAACACACTCTTTCCTCCTGCATCTCCTTTCTACTGTTCCAGGCCCAGTCCGGGGTGTTCTACCAGGCCCTCCCTGAAAATACAGAAGGCTGCACTTTGCACTCTGACATAGTTCTTATAAAAAAACTGAAAACTAGTAAGGAGTCCCTCTTCCAGAGAAGTATCCCTAAGAAGTCGGAATCTTTGCTCAGGTGTGTCCCACACCGGGAGATGCTCGTGGCTATGACCCAAGCCTGGGGCTCTGCTTGTGCTGGGGACAACAATCGAGTGGAACATGTGGACCCCTCTGCTCAGGAGAACAGAGACACATCCTGCAGCTCAGCTGCTCTCAGGGCATCCCACAGATCTTCATCACTGAAGGCACTGGAAGCCAGGTATGGTGTCCTGAAGGCCAAGCCTCAATTACATCATAGTGTGACTAAATGCCCTCAAAGATGGACCGGGTGGGGTGACTGTGCATGAACGGGGCTCAGAGGCCATTGTTTCAGCTCACATAATGTTGCAACCTGCCCCACATATAAGGTTCCAAAGCAAAAGAAAAGGCCCTTCAGACAGTTTCATTTCCTCTCACAAATCTCATTAAAGATGCAGCAGGCTTGTGTGTGCTAAGGAGGAGATGCATGTCTAAGAGAGCATGATCCAAGGTTGTTTCTGATCAAGGAGTTCTTAGATCAACTATAACACCACCTCCCTTCCATCCCTTCAGACAGTCGTATGGGGCTCCCCAGTAGACACTTCACACCTTCCTACCAACTGTATACCTCTTGGTGTCTTTAAGAAAGAGCTAATACTTCTTATCTAAAACCCTCACATCCTCATTTCTAGGGTTTTTACCTCTTGGACAAGCCTTCCTCACCACGTGCTGTGGGTCATCCCTGCAACTTGGACCAAGGGACAAAGTCTGTGCCTCTATATGTGATCAAGGTGAATGGTAAGAAAGCTCAATGGGTAGAGGCCACAGGGACACCATGACTCAGGACCACACATGGGTAAACCTAATATTTTGCATCTTCGCATACTCTACCCTCCTGCAGAAGTTGGGGTGTGGTGGGCAGCATGTACCTAAGGGCTCCCCAAGAATTACAAATGAACTTTGGATCCTCTGTGCTTTAGAGGGTAGACTCTTACAATGTACAAATAAATCAGGGCTTCCTGGATTTAATAGTAGGAAAGTCTCTCTCCCCAGTGCCCACAGGGTCAAAGCTTTCTGTCTCTGCCTAGAGCATGGCTTCCTGGGTCTGACCAGACCAGGCCCTGAGCTTCTGCACATGCTGGGCCTGCCTCTCATGGATCCAGGGCATTCAGACCAGGGGCCAGGTAAGTCCCTTTGCCTCACGGTAGGCTCTCCTCCCACTCCTTGCCCTATCCCAGGCTATAGTTCAGAGTCATCTGAAAGTAGCTGCTGTGTCTCATGCTCAGAATCCTTCCTAGGGAACATAACAGACAAACATCAGACCTACCCTTGGTCACTGGGTCTCAATTCCACACACTCCGGGGACATGTTGGGTATCCAGAACCCTATAGTCTGCCTCCAAGCCAATGATACGCTGGCTTTCCTGGTGACTCGTGAGCATTACCCAGAATATGACCTGTGAGTATTCAGAGTCATGACCCTATACCATGAAGGACACGCATGGGGTACTACCCGCAAAAGGTAACATGCCCCACTCTCTCCACGCCCAGGGGCCACTTCTACAACACGTTGCTGCAGTTTGACTGGGGGCGCTTTCGGGCCCTGGCTGAGGAGTCTCATCTCTCTGAGCAAAACCCCCGCCTCTTCCTGCAGCAGTTCCAGCTGCCTGGAGTCTATGTCTTCCATCTGAACAGCAACCGGCATCGGAAGATGGTTAGTCTGTGACAGTCTGCCTTGCTTAAGACTTCATCGCCATTTCCCCCTCAAAAACAAAAACAAAAACAAACAAACAAAAAAAACCAATAATATAGAGGGATGATCTCGCACCATCAAACATTCAGGCTCTCATCACCCTAAGGTATGGTCTGGGGCTCACCGAGGCTCCCATCATAGTAGCCTAACATATGATGTGTTAGGAGGATCAATCTGCTCAGTAGATGTAAGCATAATGCACTGTCTAGTTTAGGACATTTGCTTATCTCTCACAAGCTTCCATTTGATCTGCCCTGCCCACCTATCTTTCACCCTTGAACATCCTAAGTCAATCTACACAGTAACCTCTCCTTAAGGGCTACACGCTATGACGTTATGCTTCTGGCTACCTTGTCTGTGTCACAAGTGATTTAGTATCTCATCCTGTGAGACAGAAGACCTTCTCAGAATCCTGTGGACCAAGTCCCAGAGCATGCAGCCATCTCCCTCTATATGGAGAGTCATCTGATATGAATAGATTTCCCAGGAAAATCCAATTTCTGCCCACTAGCCCCCAAGGATGAATGGTTATCTGGTTAATATTGACATGCCTGGGTTGCCTCTCTGTCTCCTGCCCGTCTCTGGCAAATAGTGGCACAAAGCCTGAATAGACTTCTTTCCACCTAGTACCTCCGGACTCTCCCACCCGGGGGCCGGTGCTTTGTGGATGGGCCCTTTGCCTTGACGACGCCCAGGAATCTTATCCAGACTGGCATTGCCAAGATGCCCAAGACAGTGAAGAAGCCTCACTGGCCAGGAGTCCTGGGGGAGATGCTGCTTCTCCTGGGGCTCTGCCTGCTTTTGTTGGTGAGTAAAGCTTACAAGAAGCACCTTGCCAGCCCCTTCCTTCCAATCCTGCTTGTAGGAGACATCATAACAGCTACTGAGACTAGAGGGAGCAATCAGAGGCCTCGGGCCACCAGTGCCATGCCTAACAGAAGAAATACTATAATAGCTGCTGAGACTAGAGGGAACAATCAGAGGCCTCGGGCCACCAGTGCCATGCCTAACAGAAGAATGATTATACACAAGAACGAAATATGACAGATCTGTGGTAAAGTCTGTACACGGGCCCCTAGCCATACAAAGACAGGGCTGCCCATTCTTTCTGGGAGGTCAGGATAGACTTTCTAGAAGATATGATCCCTGAAATAGACACAGAAGAGCGTGCTCCCTGTCCTAATGAGGGGATTAGTAAGTCCAGAGAAAGAAGTATCTTATGAATCCAGTCAACTACCATCCAAAACATCCAGGAGGGGCTGGAAAGGTAAGTTAGCAGGTTAAGTGTTTGCCTTGCAAGCACGAAGACCTGAACTTGATCCCCAGC
Organism: Mastomys coucha; assembly: GCF_008632895.1. Classification (NCBI taxonomy): domain Eukaryota; kingdom Metazoa; phylum Chordata; class Mammalia; order Rodentia; family Muridae; genus Mastomys; species Mastomys coucha. The sequence continues at coordinate 45,178,089 of NW_022196906.1, read as the reverse complement.
GCGCATGTAAAGCTGAGCATAGTATCGCATGCTTGCAACCCCAGCTTTGGGAGGATGAAGATGAATCGACCCCTGGGGCTTGTTAGCTAGCATGCCTAGCCAAGTCAGCAAGCCCCAGGTCCCAGTTAAAACCTAGTATCATAAAACAAGATGGAAGGCACCTGACGAGTGACACATGGAGTTGACTCTGGCCTCCACATCATACACAAATACATGCATTAACCTACACACACACACACACACACACACACCAAAAGAAAAACAAAAATGATTTGCATTTATATCGAGCAAGCACAGACTTTTTTCCACCACTATTTTCTAAACAACATATCAAAGTATTCATATTGCATGGGGTAATACACATAAAAGGATAGATGATCTGAAATACATCACAGGGTGTGGATGAGTTGTAAACAAATAGTATGTCCGTTCATATCAAAGACTTAAGCATGTGTGGATTTGGGGACCTACAGGAAGCCCTGGAACCAGTCCCTGAGGATATAAAGAGATGACAGCATTAGCAGCAATGTTTCAAAATCACAAAACACCAGTCTTTGGCTCTGGGGACCAAGTGCGAGTCCTGTGGCTGAAGCTTAGGCTCTGCCTCTGTGGCCAAAGAGAAGGCTAAAACAGCTCATCTTTCTAGCTCCACTGTGGCTAAGAAGACTAGGAAAGACTTGTCTTCTAGGTAGCAAAAAGAATCCTAAGCAAATGAGAACATCTGAGAAAACTTTAGCTTGAGACACGCAATAGCGTAAGGGTAGGGAAGGGTTGAAAGGCAGCTACAGAGAACAGGGACTCCCATGGGGTAAAAGCAAAGAAGATGAGATACCCCCAAGCCAAGAGGGGAACTTCTCCAGATAAGATCCCTCTCAGCTTCCTCCTTCCTGCCTCTCCCCACCGTGTGCCCTGTAGATTCAGTGTAAGAGCCTCAGCTGGGCCCGGAAGGCTGCTCCACACCCCATCTTCAGGACTCGCCAGCAAGGATATAACCTTGATGTCTATGTCTCCCCAAGAACTGGGATGACATCAGTGAGGAGAGGCCAGTCACCCCGAGACTGTGAGGTCCTCAGAGTTGAAGGGAGTCCTGGTGAGTGGCAATCTGGGATCGAGTCCAAGGGCTGAGCCCCAAATCAAGCTGGCACGTTATGCCATGTTTTATCTTCCTGGGCTACTCTCTGCTCAGTGTGCTTCCTAGAAGACATCATTCATCCACTTGTTTTCACAGAGAGCATTTATTAAGCGGCTACTGTATACAGGTGTTGCTAGGCACTAGGAATACAGTGTAGAATTGGAAAGAGACATCTGACCACAGATTTGTGAAAGAAAAAGTAATACAACCATCTGCAGAGTACTCAAATTAAGAAATGGGAAGGTCACTGTTGACTGACATGCAGATCTGGAACCAACCACCCTAGGTTCCCTGGATTCCAAAAGAAATTAGGAAACAGAGATTGGTAAAAGGAATTGATTTATTTTTAGGTTGGCCCAATCAGGTAAAGAATCTAATTCCTATCCACCAGGCCTGTGGCAGTGTTACAGTTTATAGACTTTATAAGACAGAGGCCAGAGATATGCAAATGTGGGTGTGAGATGGACAGCTGGGTCTTTTCTCAGAGAGAAGGCTAGTTGGCCCTAGGCTGCTTCCATGTCTCTGCACTTGGCAGACTGCCTTTACTGTCAGCATAGAGGGGGTGTTATATTCTTACGAGTTAGGTTGTCCCACTATGGAGGAACAAGTTGCAAAGAGTATTGTACATCCTGCTAAAGCTCCGCTTCTAACTGCTGCCACTCAAAGCTCAGTCAGAGAGCAGGGTTGGGTTTAAGTTGTGCCTTTAGAACTTCAATATGCATAAGGGTTTGAGGCAGTAAGGAGGGAGGTTAATGGTCTTCTGACCCCACAAGGCGGGGGTCAGGCACAGCATTCGGTATTCTGGTCAAGCTCCTCAGAAACACTTGTGGTTCATACAAGCATCATGCCTTTAGCAGACAGACTGAATCTGCTGAGAACCTGGAAGGAGATACATTGGAGGTGTGTCTAGATCTGATTGGGGGAGGCTAACCATACTTCATCCCTCCCACAGGGAGGACCTGGGAGGACCAGGTAGACCTAGAATGGTTTGACACAGAGGCCTTCTTTGGGATCCTGCATCGGCAGTCTCTGACAGTGACGACCACTCTTAGCCAAACCAACAAGGAGGTAACTGGAAGCCCCTTTTAAAAGGTGCTGTCACTCAAGGCTGGCAGAGGCAAGCAGGGCTAGAAATGGATGCACTGGGGAGGTGCCTGGGACACAGACCCTTCAGAACTCCAGGGTAAGCCGGGCGGTGGTGGTGCACGCCTTTAATCCCGGCACTTGGGAGGCAGAGGCAGGCGGTTTTCTGAGTTCGAGGCCAGCCTGGTTACAGAGTGAGTTCCAGGACAACCAGGGCTACACAGAAAACCTTGTCTCAGGAAAAAAAAAGAAAAAAAGAACTCCAGGGTAAAGGAAAGTAGGGGAGATAGAAAATTCCAGATTAATTATGACTGATATTAGGAAACCTATAGCCTAATAGATAAGAAAGGAAACATAGCAAGACCAAATCGGGGGCCTTGTCTTATATTCCTATCCCTGGTCTTCAGTGACAGACACTGGAAATAAGTCAATACACTAGAAGTCTAAGTATCCAACCTGGCCAGGAGCTGGGGGTATATCTCAGTGACAGCATCTGCCTGGCGTGTTGTATGCATGAGGTTTGATTCCCCAGCACTGACTTTCGAAGAACTTTATTCTCAACAGTTTTATCCATTTCTTTCAAGTATCTTCAGAGGCCCGTTCTCTGGCGTCTCTCCAGATATGGGCAGCAGAGGGCGCTCTAAGCTTACAGTAAAAAGCTGGTGGCTCTAGGATGGTGTGTTCAAGACGAACTCCTCTCTTTCAGCTCAAAGTCCTCTACCTCAAACTTCTGAAGGAAACCGGTTCCCTCCGGCAGCTGTGGGGTGTTCAGCGTGGCACCTCAGCCTCCACTAACCAGATTCTAACCCAGAGAAAGCAACAAGAGGTTGGACTTTAAATTCGCACCTTCCCACCCAGCCTTTGTGCCCTCTCACAGTCCCCAAGGACTGCCGTCCCTCCCAGCCTCGCGCACCTTCACTCATGCCCTGAGCACTCTGAAGTTCCAAAGGAAGCTGGAACTCCCCCAAAGTTGATGTCCCTGTGGGTAAACAGGGCAATGTGTCTTTGACCCAGGCTGCTGAGGCAGTGACCATGGCTGCAGAGGAAGAGTCTAGGCAGAGGCGGAGCCTCGTGGGCGAGTATGCGGCAAGCCTTGCTCACCAACTGGAACTCCTTCACCAAGACCTCTGTGCCAGGCAGGACCAGTGGGCCTCTTTCTGCTCAGCACTGATGGAAGCTCAGTGGCTGCTGAAGGCATCTGCAAGCTCTAGCCCAGAGGAGTCCCCACAACCTGGGCAAAGCCCTGAAGAGTATGTACCTGGTGAACCTGAGTCAGAGCGTGGGATACAAACCAGGGAAACAGTGTATGACTTCACACAGTCCCAGAAGTAGCCACATTAAGTCCTTTTCCATCTCTCCTTGTCTCTGCCCTCTGATCAGCCTGCCATATCCTGTGTCTCTGCAGGGTGACTTCTCAGCTGGACACTCTGCTGGGCCACTTGTCCCAGGCCATGCTGCAAGAAGGCCAGCGCTTGAAGGCTTGGGGCTTCCTGGACACTGGCACAGGGGCAGAGCTGCTGCGGATAGGTGAGTGCTGCTTGGCCTCATCTAAGGCCTATGGGAAATTAGTCCCCATGTTGAAGCTAAATTCCTGCATTCAGGATGATAGGTGCCTCCAGAACCCAAGCTCTACCCCTAAGACACCGACAGAGGCAGAAGTGGAGGGGGTTGCAAAGCAAGTGGGGAACCCTGGGAATCGAAGGGGGTTCCTGTTCAATGGCCCCACACAAAAGAAGAGGGGAGCTCAGAAATAGGGAGGATGAGGAAGGAAGCCATCACAAATGACAGATTTGCAAACGATGTGGCACTTCTTGAAAGTAAAAGCCTGGCAGATAAATGTGAACAGTCAGGTTTTGAAAGATGCTGGGTTTGCCTTGATATGCCTTAAAAGCATAGTGAGTTCTAGATCAGCCCCCATCTCAGTACCCACAAACCTTTCTTCAAAGGACCTTTCTCCAGCCTGCAATCTGAGGATATTGGATATTGCCCTGCAATGTTGGATCTCAAAAACAAAAACAAAAACAAAGCCTCTATCCTGGGGAGCACTATCCTAGGGAGCACCATCCTAGGGAGCACCATCCTAGGGAGCACCACCCTTGTGAGGTTGGGGTGAAGTTCCTGCTAACTTCTTCCTGTCACCAGCCAAGACTCCTAGCCTTCCCCAGTCACCTCAGGAGAGGCCCGGCAGGCAGCCTTTGCTTTCCTGCAGCCTCAGCAGGTCCTCAAGATGGTACTGATGACATCGTTGTGAATCCTGTCACCAAGCTGAGGGTCCCTGGACCCAACTGTATGATGCTGTTTCCAATAAGTGGCCACGCAGGGCCTGTACCCACTGGCTACTTTATCCACCCTGACACTGGGCGTGTGCTGCCTGAGGCTGGACACCTGGGATATGATCTGCTAAGCTCAGAGCTGATACCCATTACTGACCCTAAAGCTGGTAAGAAGACCCTGGCCCACGAACCAGCCTCAACTTGACTTTGGGGCTTCAGAGGTAGGGCAATACTCCTTGGGGACCTCAAGAATGAGTGCACACACAGCATGGCTCTGCCCTTGATCAGGGGTATTGTTGACCAGCAAACTAGTGAACACCTCCTCCTTCACCTCACCTACCACTTCTGCTGGATTCGGGTGGCACATGCCTTTACTCCAGCAGTTGGGAGGCAGAAGCAGGTGGATCTCTTGTGAGTTTGAGGCCAGCCTGGTCTACATAGTGAGTTCAAGGCCAGAGAGGTTTCACAGAGAGACTCTGTCAAAAAGAAAGAGGAAGAGGAGGAGAAGGAAGAGAAAGGGAAAGAAGGGGGAAGGGAAGAGGAGGGAGGGGAGG
>NW_022196906.1:45119058-45172796 GCF_008632895.1 Mastomys coucha | reverse complement strand
AAGGAGGAAGGGGAGGAGGGGGAGGAGGGGGAAGAGGAGGAAGGGGAGGAAGAGGAGGAAGGGGAGGAAGAGGAGGAGAGAGAGAAAGAGAGCTGTTCAATGAATGAGAGCAGGTCCTACAGCTGCTCTCTTCCATGATCTACAAAACGGGGAGGAGGCAGAGGCTAGCAGATGGGGGTGGCTAACACCTCCCTGTCTCCCCATCCAGATGTTGTCCGAACTTCAGAGGTCGCTGTTCTCCCCTACATGCCCTACCCAACAAATCCCGTCACAGGCTGTCCTCCAGACACCCACCTGCCCATCCTACAGCCAAGAAGAACATCACAGCTGGGGGCTCTTATGTCTGACCCCATCACAGGCATCGAGGTGCCCGTGCTTGCTGTGACTCTGCACCCCCAAACCAGGGAGTGGCTCACTCTCGGAGGGACCTACTGCAATCCTCTCACGAAGACATTGGCCCCTTTGGAGTTAGGGGGCCCCATGAAGGACCCAGTCACAGGAGGCATCGTGCCAATCCTAGGCGTTGGGCTGGATGAACACACAGGTCTCCTGGACACTGTCAGTGCCTTCCACCCTGTTGCCCCTGCCTGGCCTCGCTGTGCAATCTCTCCCAAACCTCCTCTCTTCCTCGTGCTCTGGTCAGGCTGGAAACAATACCCCACCCTCTCTTTCCACTTTGCCTCTGTTCCCACCCTTCCCTCTTCTTCCAAGTTTCCCTCTCCTCTTCCCCATCTCTATCACAATATCCCTAAGGTAATTTTACCGTAGAAATAAACCCAAGGGGGCAGCTCCTCCCATTTTTCTTGCCCTTGGTGCTGCTGGGGCCCGGTCCTGCCTTCCTTCTTCCATATGCCTTGCATGTTTATACCACCACATGTCTCTTTCCCACTTAACCCTCTAGGTGTCTTGCTTCTAGGTCAGGTGCTTGCAGTAGGAGGACTTCGAGATGCCACAGGGAGCCTCTTGATGCCTGGTGACAGCTTTGTGGAGCCACTGAGTGGGAAGACGGCCCGGCTTCTGGGAGCTTCCCAACAGGCAGGGCAGATATCAGCCTACGCTGGGGGGTCACAGGCCCTGCTGGATGCCAATGTCCTGGTGGCCCAGAGACAAGTGATTATGATGCTCCGGCAGTGTCAGGAGATGGCAGGATCCAGGGACCAAGGACTGCTGGAGTCTGCCATACAGGGCATGAGAGGCGCACTGGCCTTGAGTCTGCACCACATCCTTCAGCAGGCTCAGAGGCTGGAGAGACAGTTGGCAGCAGCGCGTGACATTGAAGCCAGTGGTGGCCGTATAGGTATGTGTTGCTTTGGGTCCTGAAATCCCGACCCAAGAATGACTCCATGTTTCAGTTCCTCACAGAAAAGAACAAGGAGCCTCAGCTCTGCTGGCTTTGCATATGTGTGGCCAAAATAAGAGACAAGCTCAGAACCAAACTCTGTCAGTGGCTTTAGGCTGCCTCCCTCCTTCGTTCTCCTAATAACTTCACTGAGTCTTATACTTTATGTTTATAAAACGTATAGTCTTTTTATCTCATAGGGTTCCCAGGCTCACACCAGCATGACACCCATCTTACATGGGATCCTGATGGTCAGGGAGTTGAGTAGCTTGCTCAGCAAGGGTTCTCCAGCTAACTGGCAACAGAGTCAGGCCCAAGGCTGGAATCTCACCGTTATTCCTTAATAGTCTTCCCTTCCCATCTATAAACTCAGGAAAAGGGACACTCTAGCTTTCCACCTCTTCCCTGTGGTCCTAACATGAGGGGTCGGGGAGGCAGGAAGAAGAAGTAGGAGTGGCATCTTCCTGAAGTTTATCTCACATTTCACTCTTTCTAGAAGCTCTCATCTGCCTATGGTGGCACACACACACACACACACACACACACACACACACACACCAATAAGATCCAGGGTTTTGGGTTAGAATTGACTGGACTTTGAATACCTATCCTTTAACTCTTTGACTTTGCTTTATATCTTTAAAATGAGGATTAAAGTTGCAGTACATCATAGATTTCAGTAAAGAACCAAATAAAATATAACTTATATGGAGTTCTTAGCTCAAATTCTGGCACATTATGAATAAGAACTCAGGAATATGAGTTCCCATCTTACTCCGTCCCTTGTCCCAGTGTGACCTGGAAACATTTCCCAGTTTCCTCAAACATCTGGCCAATCAGGCCATGATAATGTCACCTCTTCCCTTCTGAATTCAATACGCCACCTTGGGCCCAAAGGAAATATAGGCAATTTGTACAGCAGCCTCTCTGGTCAGGGATGGGGAACTGGGAGCCTGGAAAAAAACCTCAGGTGGTTTTGCCTAACCCCCAACTCCTCTTCTCCCGATATCAGGAATAATATGCTATCCTGGGACAGAGCTCTGGGTCCCAGCTCTGTATGGAATGGAGATCCCAGACCCCGAAGGCTCTGGGCTCATGGTACCCATCCTGGGCATACATCGAGATGGAGATTCTGGTGCTACCACACCCCTGGCAGGCACAATGGAGGATGCCGATGGTAAAGGTGAAAGGCAACATGGGGATCAGGAATGTGGCTTAGTCCCTGGTGGAGAAAGCCTTACAAAACCCAAGAGAGGTGTCCCTGATCCACTGACACAAGCCAAGGGAGGGGAGCATTCTGATGATTCTCCTAGAATAGACCCAAAGTAAGAGAACTAGGGGTCTCAAAATGATAAGCCTACACATCACGGATTTCCCTGAAAGATCTGGGTCCTTTCAAACATAAGCCCAATAGAAACCATCCACCCACATACAACCTTACCCACTCCAGCTCAGAGCTCTGAAAAGGATTAAAGGGGGGATCCTGGGGCTTCTCCTCATGACTAGGCTTCCTTCCCCCGTATCTTCTGGTCACTAAAGCCAGTGGTGGCTTTGGCTTCCCACAGGTCTTGTCCCAATCTCCATTGGGGCTCAAGCCATAGATCCCTTAACTGGGGAGCATGGTCCTGTCATTGGTGTTCAAATGGACCCCTCCGCCAGAGTGGCGGTGCCTGTGGTGCAGGTGCTAGAGGCATTGCCGCGTGGAGTGAGGGACCCAGAGTTGGTATGTACGATGGGCTTCCCATCGCTCTCTCAGCAACCACAGAATGAGAGCCTCCCAGGTTCCAGGCGACGTGGATGGGTGGAGATGCAAGGCAGGGATGCTTCTTTCCCCCAGGGAAATGCTGCAAACCCTAACTAGAGGTGATGAGGATGTTAAGTGAGCTCAGAGGAGGGGCACTGGAAGAAGACGGGGCGGGGGGGGGGGGGGGGGAGTTCAAGAAGGTTTACAGAGGCTAAGAAGTGGACTGGGAAAGAGAGAATGCTTGGGCCAAAACTAGAAGGGAGGCAAGGAGTGGCCACTCCAGCCTCAGGACAGCAGGACAAACAGAGAGAGAGAGCAAATGTGAGGTCAGAAGTGTCCCAGAAGGAGGGAGAAAAGAGGCAGAGAGGCCAGTGAGGACGGCAGGAAGTAAATCTCAAGCAACCTGTGCTTCGAGGCTAAGAAGTGGACTGGGAAAGCCGTATGGACCCGATAAAGAATTCTAAGTACATAAGCAATGTCCTAGGGTAATTATTTTTTAAACTGTTAAATTTGAAAAATGAGAAATAGCAAAAAGTTATGTATAAACCCACTACAGTTTTAAACTATGTAAAGGAAGAAGCAAAGTGCCCTCCCCCAACACCCTCTGTACCCACTGCCAATGCCCTGCAGACACCACTGGCCTCGCTTCCATTCTCACCCACCAAATGCAGCCACTGTTAACAGGTTGTCACACCTCCTTCCAGACATTTTTATGTGTATATATAATCAGCATTCTAGAAATTTCCCTTTGGCACCTGTGCAAAGCATGGCTGGGAGTAGGGCCAGGCCAGATCAGGAAGCCCCGTCAGGAGGTTGCCGCAGTAATTCAGTTCTTGGCAGATTTCCATCAAAGTAAAAGTGATTTGGTGTCTTACCATACATTCTAAGTCCAGTTACAGCTTCAGACACAAAGATGGATATGTATTGAAAGCTTTTGTGATAGAAACCAGAAAAATTAAATTTGAGTCCCAACACCACCATCTCACAGATCTGTATGAAGGAGCCAGATTAGAGCTGGGGCTGGTAGCTATTCTCTGCCATCCTTGCCTTTTCCCCCTTACTTTCCCAAGAGAAACGTTGGGACAGAAGCACAGAGACCCTACAGAGACTAGATGGTAGATGGAGGGAGAGACTGGGGAGCTGGAAAGAGGTTTGGGCCTGTTTTCCCATTGCCAACCAAGTCAACTGCCACACCAAGTCAGGCATGGGCAGGGCGTACCGAGAAGCCTTGGGGTCTACAGCTAAGTCATGGGGCCTGTGGGTGTTTAGAGAAGCCTGAACAGTCTGACCCTGCAGCAGAGCCTCTTGGAGCGGGAGCTTAGGGCCCGTCAGCAGTACTGGCAGCTCCAGGAGCAGGAGGAACAGCACTTGGCAGAACACTTGTGGCACCTGAGCCAGAAGCTCCACTTCCACCCAGGCCATGAAGCCAGGCTGGAGGTAAGGCCTAAGGTGCCACCCGACTCCTTCAGAAACCATACAAGTCCTTCGAATGTCCAGAGCCCTTGTTTCCCTACTGGTCGTGAGAATGGAATCCACCTCAGGGCAGATACAGTCCCTATCTTAGTTCTTTTTCTATTGCTGTGACAAAACACCACGACCAAGGCGACTTATAAGAGAAAATGCTTGCTTGGGCATATGGTTTCAGAGGGTCAGAGTCCATGATGGCAGGTCGAAGGCATGGGGGAAGGAACAGAAGAGAGCTCACAATTTGATCTGCAAGTCACAGACATTGAAAGCATGAGTCTTTTGAAAACTCAAAGCCCTGTGACACACCTCTTCCAGCAAGGCCACACCTCCTAATCCTTCCCAAACAGTTCTGCCAACTGGGGACCAAATGAGTCTATGAGGGTTATTCTCATTCAAACCACCATGGTCCCCAAACTCACCAGCCTCTAGATCTCACTCGCCCCTAAGTCCCTCAGCTGTATGGAGATAGACAGAAGGCTGCCATGAAGTGCCTTCTCACCATGGCTCAGCCCTTTGTACTTTCTGTCCTATGTAGCTGAGGGCTGCTGAGGAGGCTTGTGCAGCCCTAGAGGCCCGCTGCCTGCAGGAGACAGAACGACGAGCTAGAGCCCTGAGCACGCTCAGCAGCCCAGAAGGGTACTTGCTTTCTCAAGGTGGGTAACAAGTCCTACTAGTGGTGCTTTCATCCACCACTGCTGGGAGGAAGCGCAAGCAGCCCTCACCACCTGACTGTGCATCTCTCCCCCAGGTCCCCACTAGGCCTTGGCTCACACCTGGCAGCTTCACTGGCTCAAATCAAAACTGTTGTCCTTTCTTCTCTCCTATGCTGGTAGCTGTTGCTATGTGGCCTTTCTCTTTGCCCTTTGCAGCAGACAGAAAAGAGTGGGAAGAGGAGTCACAAGTGGTGCTGGGCATGCAGAAGGTCCTGTGCAGTTTAGAACAGGCCTCAGAAAAACTCAGGAAAGTGTCCCTCAGATTACAAGGCCAGGAGGAGGAGGTGTGCTTACAGCAGAGTCAGGATCATAGCCCACAAGTCTGCGATCATCAGAGGATGGTAAGACCTGAGGCTGGCACGAGGGTCCCATGGGATAAGGACGTTCTATACCATTGTAAAGTCCTTTGGGGCCATATAACTTTCTGGGACTGTTAAACACTGGATAGGCAAAGAGGAGCAAGCAGAAAGAGTAAAAAGCCCATTCAAATCTGGCGTTATGTTTCCTCTGTTCTAGGTAGTACAGCATCTCTCTGATGGGTTTCGGGAGGTGGTGAGGGACAGACAGAACTTCCTGGGCAGGGCTCTTGGTCAACTTCAGTACCACCGGGAGCTCAGCCGTCTCCAACTCTTGCATATCCAGGTACTGGTCCTTTGGAACTGGCCAAAAAGATCTGAGTTTCTATCTTTGATAGGAACTGTGGATTTATGAAGATGGGGGATCCAAGTAAGGAATTCAGCTCTTGCTTTCACCCTAGCTTAAGGCCTCAGGAACTCCCGTGTGTTTGGAGAATTACCCTGGAGAGAGATTCTATGGAACAGTCACCACGTCTCTCAGGAAGCAGGCTGCTGACTGCCCCCTGTTGGTCCCCTTCCTGAAAGGCATCACTGCAATGCTCATAAAGGATGGAGGCTGTCATCTAGAGCTGGAAGATCAGAGGCCAGGAGCAGGTCAGGCCGGTCACTTGCCCACCTTCCTCTTCTCTGACAACCCAGACTATGCTCAGATACTCCCAATGCTGTAATTATGGCTTCAGGGACCATGCAGCAGGCCATAATAGATCGCTTAGAAAGGACATAGAGAAACATGATATATAAGTTACCTATTGCTGCTATAGTTTGTTATAACTACTCCAATATATCGAAGCTTTTAAAAAAAAATCTCTTTTTAGCTTATAGTTTCTGTGGGTCAGAATCTGGGTAAGGTTTACCTGGTGCCCCTGGCTCAGGGTCTCATGCAGGCTGCAGGCGAGGAACTGGCCGGGGTGGCAAGATCTCAAGGCTTGACCTGGGGAAGATTCACTTCCACACTCACCCTTGAGATTACTGGAAGATCTTCCCCTGGTCAAGGCTATTAACCACAAAGACATGATAGTGCAAAGCTCTGCCCGCAGCTGCTTCCCTCTGAGCAAGCAAAGCGGGACAGTAAGTGGAAGCCAGCAAGATGGAAGGTTTTGATAGATTCCTGTGCATTAATCCCAGAAATGACACTCCATCACTTGCCTGCCCTGTTTTATTCAGTTGAAATGAATCACTAAATCCAACCCACACTCAAGGAGAGGAAATCACACCAGAGTTAATACACGTTGGGAGAGATCATTGGGACCATCTTAGAGGCTGCCTGTCACACATAATGCCATATTTGGCAGAGAGAAGGGTTACAGGAGGAAGAGAGAGGGGGAGGGAAGGTGGGAGGGAGGGAGGAAGGGAGGGAAGGAGAGAGGAGAAAGAGAGAAGAAAGCTAGCTAGCTGTACTGGGGATTAACCTAAGGTCTTGCACACATTAGACAAGTACCCTACCACTGAAGTACATCTCCATCCTGCCCCACCCCATCTTTTATTTGAAGACAAGGTTTTACTAAATTATGCAGACTGAGGCCTTAAACTCACTCTGCAGCCCAGGCAGGCCTTGAACTTGTGATCCTACTGTCTCTGCCTCTCAAGCAGCTGAGATTACAGGCCTGAACGACCAGGCCTGGCTCTTGGGATCTTCTTTTACTTTGGCTGCATTACTATGTTCTCTCTCACGCACTCATATTCAGATGCAGACACAATTGACCATACCTGGATGCCACCATTACTCTCCATCATGAAGAAAATAGATACCTGGCCCCAAGACCCCAGGGATATAGCTGAACTACAAGGACAAATATACCTCGGATCAGGTGAACTCCTTTCCCTTGAAGATTATTACCATCCACTCGAGGTCAATGATGGCACAACCTCCAAGCCTCAAAACTGAGAATCTGAGGAATATGGACACTGCCCTGCCAGTCACTCTCCCCTCCCTGCCTCCACCCTACTCAGAACCCCAAGGGATTTTTTCATACAAAACAGAGCAGGTAGGAATCAAAGCAAAGTGCTGTTGAACTATAACTAGTCAACTCTTAGAAGACAGTTCCTAAAGGTAGTCTACCTTCCCATCAAACACTGAGTCTAAACCTTGGCATGCCAGAAACATAGTAAATTGGAGTTTATGGGAAATGAAAGACACGGGGATAAAAACAGGAGAACCAAAAGAAAAGAGTACTTTCCCCACAAAAAGAGCACCCAGATCACTTTGCCAATGAGGGATATTTTACAATGCCATATATTGTTCTAAGCCTATGGTAATTCATTTACAACCTGGAAGAATAGGTATTTTTAATATATATATATATATATATATATATATATGTAAGAGAACTAAACCTCCTGTATAGGCCCAGTAAGTAAGTAGTCAAGTAAGTAGTTTGCTAATGTGTAGTTCAGCGGAAATTCAGCGAGCCTTTTCCCAGAGTCTCATTCTCAATCTGCTTCCTACAAAAACCATCCAGCACTATGAGGCAGTGTCAAAAGAGGCACAGGCACCATACTCTCGTGAGTGCGCAAGAAGACAGATCAGTGTACATTAGCAAAGCCAGGATAGGCTTCTGGGGAACAGGTCTGTCTCCTAGCATGAGGATAAAAATATACTCTGAACTTAACGCCTAAGTTATATACTCCCTGGGCCTTACCACGAAGTGTTTACTGATTCTAGAGGTTGATCAATCTGATTAATTCCTTTCACAAGAACTTACAAGAAATACAGGACTCTCATACAAGGATTACCCTCTCCAGCCACTGTAAGGCATTCTTAACTGTACCATCTTGTTTGCCCCCCCCCCAGAAAACCTAACTCCAATTCTATTGCTCATTTCTTGTAGCACTGAGAGAACCAATACTCAGAAGCATGTGAATCTCTCAGGGCCACACACAGCCTGTACATGGACAAGGTCCTCCTACAGCTACCTCTGCTCTCCTCATTCCATGTTGCTGCCCCACTGTCCTCTTGGGAATAAGACAATAGATGTGTCTAAAGTCCCATTTAGACATACACCCACTTAGAGCAATTATGTAGAGGCCCATTAGAGAGAGTTTTATAGATGGCCAAAAATCTGAATACATCCAACATTACTAAGTGTTTTCTGTCTGCCAGACATGATTCTGAGTATGGCAACTTTAGCGATCCAAACATTAAAATAAAGGAAACTACTGCCAACTTCCCTGTGCTTCCCTGTGCTAGGTCTTCTGTTCCTGTTAACTGGGGATCATTCCTCCTTGTGGATGGGCACAGGCTTCATTGGAGGATAGACAGACGGACAGATGGACAGATAGATGGAGTGAACATTTTCCTAAGTTGAATTGTCATGTTTTGTTGTTGATGATGAATCATTACCATATGAAGAAAATCAATGAAATTATTACTGACTTATGTTGATTTCTGCAGGACCAAAAACCTCTTTGCAGAATCTCCTGAAGACTGAGACAATGCAGGAAGAGCTGCAAACTGTGCAAACCTCGAAGCTTTCTGCCTGGGAATTTGTGGTTTACCAGTATGGCCTCTCTGTCCTGCACCTCCTCGCTCCCCAGCTTCAGGTAAGTATGTTTCTAGAGGTCTCCCAAGAAGCTGTGGAGGTCAGGGTGGCCAGGAAGAGGCTCGGCAACGAATTCTCTCTAGGAAGAAGCTCTTGCAGCAGCAGCAGCCTGCCACCCTTACGGCAGCCTATGGGAGTTATGTCAGCAATCTAAAATTGAAACTTTTGAATGCTATTAATCACATACAGAAATTAATCAAAGACTGTCTAGATGTCAGAAAAGGTTGACAATTTCCATGAGGTAACTCTCTTAATCGTTTCAAAATCCCATGGCACCAATATGGTTACATTTCCCATTTTCACATTGAGAGAGAAAGATACAGAGTGATTGAATCAACTTATCCACGACCATAACCAGGAAGGTGGACCCGGGGTTAGAACCTAGGCAGTATGATCACAAGCTCTAGGTCTGCCTGCCAGTCTGGAAGTGAGGGCTGAAGTGATGATCATTGTGTATACCAATAGTAACACATAAATATAAAATACTAGCTAAAAAGTTCATCTTCCTATAGTGTGTTCTGATTCTACTTCCCCTGAATATTCTTACTATTTAAATGAATGTTCCAGTGCATTTGTGTCCCACAGTGCTTGGTGATACATAGCTGAGAACACTTTTTAGCAAAAGGTGGTTGGGGTTGTGTTTGCTACTCTTTTCAGGCTCCAGAAACCATCCTACAGATTGCTTCTCATGTCCCTGCCATGGATGTCTCAGGAAATGTCTTCCAAGGTTCCTTCTTCTATCAGGTGATATAAATTCATCCTCGGATATGGACTATTGAATTCTGGGATCTAGACAAGACCCAGAGAAGCAAAAGGAATGAATTTTATAAAACATCTCTCTTCCTCAAATCCTAATGAATTTTATTCCCCTTTGAGAGGGGGGAAGCCATTTAACTAAAATCTAATAAATGTCACCAAGTAAGAGCTTTGCTAATCAGCAAAGTGCAATGTCCTGGCTGGTACCCCAAGAAGCAGAATGGCCTTGTGCCCATTAATGGATCTCTGCCATTGTACAGCTGGCATTTCCAAACTGGTATTTCCTGTAAGAGTCATGGTCTCGGCTTCAGTGTCTCTTGCACAATCAAATCTTCCTACAGAAATGGCCCTACATTTTTTCTGTCTCAGTAGTTCCCCAGTTATATAGAGTGGGAGCCCCTTCTTGGTAACTCGAAGCTGATGATGAACTTTAAGCAGTGATGACAGTCCCCTGGTGACCCATTCTAAGGAGGAAGAGCAAGTCAATGAGACCCAGAAACAGTTTAAACTTGGTTAGTTGTGTATCATTAGGGTTTTAATAGGAACTCGCAAAATAAGCATTATTTCATTTGACCTACCAAAAACCTATGAACTTGGCAAGAATTTAGTTCCAATTTACTAATGGAGGGGAAAAGCCAGGATCATCACAGGAAAGATACTAGCTGTCAAGTGCCTTACATGTATTGTATTGCTTTCCATTTCAGCAACTCCACAGGACAGGTACTCTCTGTCTCCATTTATAACTGGACAGTGGAGGCGAGAGATGTTAACTGGCTAAGTGTTAGCAAGAGTTAAGACTCGAGTTCTGGTGTCTGACACACAACGAATCCCCCTAGCCCACAGCTAGCTCTCAGAGTGACTCCTACCATCTTAAGCCTTTCCATACCCTCTACTGCCTCCTGGAAGGATAGATGAGGGTGCTGTTTCAGATCACTGTGAGGCAAGTTATATGATTAGAGAACCTGATTAGAATAAAAACAAAAGAACAAACCCTGAGACCCTCTAGCAGTTACTCTCTATCTGTGGTCCGTGGACTGCCTGCATTGACCACCTGCATCGACTACCTGCCCCCATCCATAACCCACAGAAGCAGAAATTTTGGGATGGACTCTAACAGTAATACCACCTCTCTTGCAATCCCTACTCAACTGAAGCTAAAGAGGCCTTGCTTAGGGAAACACTGCTTAGATAGCTCCAAGAACAGACAGATTAGTCACTTGGTTCTGAATTTCTAATAACCTGTTTTCTGTAAGGTAGAAGACAAAAAAAATAAGAGATGGGCTCTTGAGATGGTTCAGTGGGTAAGGGTGCTGCCAGCAAGCCAGAAGAACTGAGTGAGATCCATAGAACTGACTCCCTCAAGTTGTGACCTATACACACACACACACACACACACACACACACACACACACACACACACACATGGAGTGGAGACGAGGAAGTAAGTAAATGTAAAAAAAAGAAGATGAAGAAGGAAGAGGAGGAGAAGGAGAAGTGGAGAAGTAGTAAAAAATTGAGAGGAAGGAGATAGAGAGAGATGGCTCAGCAGTTAAGAGCACTTCCTGTTCTCCCAGAGGTCCTGACTTCAATTCTCAGCAGCCACATGGTGGCTCACAATCATCTGTAATGGGATCTGATACCCTCCTCTGGTGGTTCATCTCTGATGTTTCCCTTCAGTAAATTATCATTAAATCCAAGGAGTCTTACTTTAAGTAAACTGAGAAATATGGAAATTTTCCTGAGGTTGACATGCTGTGCCCCGGCATCTTTCCCTCCCACTCAGAGCACTGAAAACACCCTGTTTGTTGAGAGAGAGTGCTTGACATCTGTAGGAAGTTTTATTCTGCTGTTGATCCACTGCCTGGCCCACATTGCTACCGGGGACTTCAACCAGGACACCAACCCCAGATTTCTCGAGTTGTTCTATAAGGTAGTTATGACATGAACTGAGCTTGTCTTTCTCTGTGACTCGGTCATCATTCCCTAGGATAATAAATGCTGTATGCCCTGCAATATGTTGGATCTATTGGAGACCCATTGGTGGCCTTTGGTTCCCACTGCCTGGGGAAAGGCTTTTCCTGGTCAGACTTCCTAGGATAGCATATGGCAGGATGCATGTTCCAATTGAGATGCAGACTAGCACTAAGAATAGCATTGCAGCCTTGTGATAACACTGTTGATGCATAAAACTCACTGAAATTGTTAGGGAGATGGCAGGTAAAGACGGTCTTAAGCTCTATTTTCCTTTCAACCTTTATTGGAAAGCTTTGATAATTATTACTCCCAAGTCACATTGATGTGTCCTTTCTCTTCCTTACCCAGGGGCTGAGAGCCTACTTCAAAGAGGCATTCACTACTACATTGCAAATGTCAGCAGTTCCCTGGGACAATAAGTTTGATCAAAACCTAAGTGCTATTCTGTTAAAAGAGCATCCCATCTCTGAAAGAGAAAGAGATCTCCTCTCTAAACTCATTGAGAGGAAGCCTGAGCCTTGCTTGTCGACAGTGTCATCAGAAGAGGTAACTAACCTTATCTTTTATATTACACGATTGTAGTTAAAAATCAGCTCCTTCACAAAGAAAAAGGACTTAGTACATGGCCCATTCAGATATTTCCAACATTTGTTTGAGTCATCACCCCCTATTATCAAGAAATAAGAGGAAGTCTATTGGAACCTCATTATGAGTCAGAGAGTAAATGAAAATGCGAAATTACCCCACACTTATCCAAACATAATGTGCTGTTTTCTATGCAAACTTGACTGTGGCTTTAACAATATGCTATTATTAAGGATCTTTATGAAAATATTATCTCATAATCCTTCTAAGAATTAAAAAATAAAAGATCCCAGATATATAAAATAGCTTAATAGAAGTTCCTAGAATCCATCTCCTCCTCCACAAAGAACCAAAGAAATAGGTACATCATTACCTTTTAAGGTGAACACAACCTTGAAGTAACAGAGCCTGGGAACATGAGAGGATTGAGGCAACAACATAAGAGAAACAGTGTCTCAGGCATCTGCCACTCTGGCTGCACAGGCCAGGAGCCTCACCAACCCCATCAGTGCTGATGTAACTACTAGAGAATGTCATGGCTCTCACAGGCCAGCAGCCCACCCTGTACCATGCTACAGGAAGACTACGGTGCATATCTTATTGCTTTGGTAATCTGAAATATGCACAGTAGTCCCACTTTGGACACATTTGGTTTCTGTTGCTATATCAAGCACCATGACCAAAGCAACTCAGGAAAGTTTGGCTTACATGATGTCAAGAGAAACTAAGGCAGGAACCTGGAGAGTGCAAATAGATCCCATGGAGGATGCTTCTTACTGGTTTGCTCTTAGGCTCACATTGAGCTACCTTTCTCATGCATCCCAGGCCTACCTGCCCAGGGATGGCATGGCCCCCAATGGGCTGACATCTCTTACATCAGTTATTGATCAAGAACATCTCACAGAAGTGCTCACAGGCCCATTCTCACAGAAGCAATTCCCTCTTCTCAGGTTGATAACCAAAATTAACCATCATAAGCCCATCACTTGTCAACTTGGCACATAAATACAACCCTGTGAAACCCTAACAGTTCCTTTCTTGTTTGCCCTCCACATCTCATGCTCATGTCATAAAATACAGTCCAACTTAAAAGGACTCACAGTCTTTACATTTTTTTTCAATAATTTAAAAGTCTCAGATCTCTTTTAAAACCCAAAAGTCTCTTGATTGCCGGCTTCCGTAAAATCCAAAATAAGTTACATACTTTCTCCTTTCAAGAGAAAACTGAAGCACAGTTCACTGTGTTACAATTACAATAAGAAGAAAGCTGTGTGGTTGGGGGACCCTGCACTGTAGGGGGCAGTGGTGTAACACAGGGAAATGGAGGGTGTCGCCAATCTAAAGCCCTATCAGAGCACTCAGCATCTAAGGTCAAAGCTGTGGCTAGCTACAAGTGAACATGTGCCAGTGCAGGACTGAAGACAAGTATCTCCCACCCTTTCAGGGTGTTAAGCAGGGAAGCAATGGTATGGTTTACACTGATGGCCTTGCTATCTTAGCAGGAGTGTGAGAGGGGACTTTAGCTTTTTGGTGCTGCCTGGAAGTGTAGGGTAGAGCAGGTGAGCACAGCTCTAACCACCTCCTTGCCAGCAGCAAACACAAACCAAAAAAGGCGGGGCCCAGAAAAACTTTCCCCTGGCAACAGCCACAGTCTCATTGCCAAGAACCAGGCATCCAGCAGCAGCAGCAGCAGAAAGGAATACCATAGTTTCAGCTGCCACCCTGCCTCTAGATTTCCCACCACTACCCAACCCCTACATCTTGTCTGACTGCACACTGCTGTCGGGACAGAGTGTGAACACAACAGAAAGATGGCTGCAGCTCCCACCATTGTCTCTCCATGAGTGGCGTGGGCCAGCAGCACTGACTGCTCCCAACACAAGGTGCTCCAGGCCCCTCACCACTACTTAGGCCACAGTGCTAGACCAAGTCCTTCATAAGTAGTAGAGCTCACACCAATAGTGCCTAAAGAGACTATCCAATTATCCAATAGGAGCCACTACTCCCACTATGGTAGTAACTTTATACAGTGAACACCCAATATCTAGAGAGCAGACCATATCCAGTGCTCTCTACACCAGAGCTTCCTAAATCACTAGTACCCTCTCTTGCAGAGCCCACCGAGATAGTAGTCAGGTCCCTTTGACTCTACCATGGTTTGCACTGTGTAACGTCATCAGGCACAATCAAAAATGCTACAGGAAGACTATACTGCAGATCTATTGCTTTGGACCCAGAGCTAGGCAACATATCATGGCAACAGAAGCAAGTGTCTGAGACTGCTCACTTCATGGCACATAGGAGGGAGAATTGGAAAGTGGGGGGGGGGGGGGGGGGGGTCAGGTATACTTTTCAAGGGAATGATTCCAAAGGCCCACTTCCTCCAAGTAACCTAGAATTTCACAATTCCGTCAGCTCCCAACAATCCACTCAAAATTTGAATCTACCACTGAGTTAAACCATGGGTTTGACCAGAGTCTTATGGTAGAGTCTTAGCTAATCTCTAGAGCTGCCCTCGGAGACATACCCAAGTGTGGTGCTTGGCTGATGATGTCTTTGGCACCTCTCGATCCGATCAAATTGGCCACAGAACTCTTGTCATAGGCCAACTCCTGTAGAAGAGTTCTCAGTTCTCTGCCCCTGTCCCTCAGCAGTGATTACCCATCTGCTCACTTTCTCTTCTTCTATATACTTCTTCACTCGGCTCCCAGGGTATTGTGCATCCTCTGGTTTTCCTCCCGTGGTTCTGGTTGTTCCTTCCTGTCTGCTTTCTGGTACCTTTTCTTCTCTCTGACCTCTCAGAATTGGAGGACCATAATTCAGTCCTCTGGATTTATTTGTTTCCTAACTCCATCATATCAGATTGCTTAAGTAATTGTATGCACCTATGTGACTTTGAAGTCTCACTAGACATGTCCAAGACCCAATTTTTTATCTTTCCAAATGTGATCGACCTAAAAGCATGTTCATCTTAGTTGATGGCAATTCCATTCTTCAGATTTCTCAGACCACAATCTCCCCTTTGTATTGTATACTCCATAGCCCACTCATTAGGAAAGTCCTGTTCTGCCTCCAGAGCATATTCAGAATCTGACCACTGTTCAATGAATGGTACTGCCACCACTTAGTGCCACCACCATCTCTTGTCTGGATCTCTTGATTGTCTGGATGTCTTGATAGCAATTGGCCTCCCCAGTACCACCCTTGCCTCTCTCTTCAGTCTAATCTCATCACGAAAAGAGATCTTTTAGTAGGAAAACCATAACTTCTCAAAATCGTTTTGTGACTTCCCATTTCATTTTAAATAAACGGGAGGAGCCAATCCCCCTACTTATCCTCACCTACCAGTCGTTGCCCACTTCATTTACCCAACTCCAAACATACTGTATATACTGCTTTTGAAGGGTCCCCTCTGCCTGTAATGTTCTTCCCACATAGCATGGCTTCTTGAACAGGAGTGACTTTTGTCCCCTGCCCCCCAGAGGACATTCATCACTGTCAGAGACATTTTTGATGCAATGACTCAGGGAAAGGAAGTACTATTGACAAATAGTGTGTAGAGGGCAAGGATGCTGCTTATACAACACATAGGAAAGACCACACAACAAAGAATGGTTCACCCCAAAATTTCAAGTGGAGTTGAGCTCCAGAAGCCTGGTCCCAGGGGGTAAAACACTGGAATCCCTCATCACCTTTGCCTTGTCTTTGCCTACAGGTCAGCCTCATGCAGACACCCTCACATGTAGGCAGTCAGCCCCAATGCAGACAACCTCACATGCAGTCAGTCACCCCTAGTGCAGACACCCTCGCATGTAGTCAGTCAGCCCCAATGCAGGCACCCTCACAGACTATGAGCCCCAATGCAGGCACCCTCACATGCAGTCAGTCAGTCCCAATGCAGACACCCTCACATGCAGTCAGCCAGCCCCAGTGCAGACACCCTCACATGCAGTCAGCCAGCCCCAGTGCAGACACCCTCACATGCAGTCAGCCAGCCCCAGTGCAGACACCCTCACATGCAGTCAGCCAGCCCCAGTGCAGACACCCTCACATGCAGTCTGTCAGCTCCAATGCAGACACCCTCACACGCTATCCTATTTTCCAGCCTTTTACACTCATTCACAATTTCTTCCTCACTCTGCCCTGTTTTTTATTGGTTTGGTTTGGTTTGGTTTGGTTTTGGTTTGGTTTGGGTTTTTTGTTTTGTTTTGTTTTGTTTTGTTTTGTTTTTTTGCTTTATAACTTTCCAAAGTTTCCCCACTTATACTTTTCTTCTGTTTCCTCCATTGCTTCAGTATGAGCTACATAAAAACAATAATGTCAGTTGGTTTCATTTTCTGATTTAGTCTATCTACCCGACTTTGAATGTACTTACTAATATATTTCTTCTGAATCAGAAGCTACAGCCTGACATTATCCAAACTGCCAGAATTTGGGAGGAGGAGCGGTAGGAACACTTATTATATGCCTGTCATGTGTCAAGTGTTATGCTAAGAATCTTACATGCACCTCTTAGTAGGTTCACATTTGGATTAGCAGACCCAGGGTAAAATCAGAGAAAGGCTATTAACACTGTCCTCCCCACTCTCCACAGTATATTAAGAAGAACAAAGATCTTCTCCTCTTCAACAATATGGAGCATTTCATTAAAAGCATCCTTTCTGCCAAGCAATAAATCTTAATAACATTAAGAGCTGGACTAAGCAGCAAAGAAAAAGTGAGATGCTATGCCTAAGTGCTGATCAAATTCCCTGGAATTATACTTTGCCATATACACTCAATGTATTGGTGTGTGCTTAGGGTCATGTTTATGGCTGGACATAACAGCAGATAAACGGATTGAAAATTAATAGTGGCGTGGTTTAAAGCACATTATTACTCAAAGAACCTTTTCAATACCAACAGATAGTAGACCTTAGATCTTAAAGTTACAAAGGACCCAAAAATATCATAGTTTATTCCTCTGCCCTTATGTAGGATAAGTATTTATTATAGAGAAAAGAAACTAAGGATAGCTTGACCAATGGAAGAGAAAAAATAGCTTGGCTTGGGTCTACTGCCATCTCGCTCAGCTGCTACTGATTTGTAAGAAGCTTTTTAAAATCATAGATATTTAGAATATGAGGGGCTTTTTATGGTAGTGGAGAGCAATCAAGAGATTTGCTCTTGCTAGGCTGGTGCTCAGACCCCTAAGCTGTACCCCCAATCCAAAATATCAAGTCTTTAAAAGTGAACAAATTTCCCTTTTTTTATGATTTTATAACATAAAAAATATTTTTCATTAATTAATTTATTTTACATCCTAATTGAAGCTTCCCCTCCCTTCTCTCCTCCTGCCACCCCCCTTTCCCTCCCCCATACCTCCCCCCTTTCTCCTCAGAGAAGGGAAAACCTCCTATGGATATCAACCCACATTGGCATTTTACATTGTAGTAGAACTGGGAGTGTCCTCTTTTATTGAGGCTAGACAAGGCCATCCTGTTAGGGAGTAGGATCCAAAGGCAGGCACCAGTGTCAGACAGCTCCTGCTGTTAGAGGTCCCACAGGAGGACCAAGGTGTATATGCTACATGTGTGTAGGGGGACTAGGTCTGGCCCATGCATGTTATCTGGTTGGTGGTCCAGGCTCTGTGAGAGCTTATGTGCCAAGATTAGTTGATTCTAAATCATCAAAATGACTATTTTGTATCTAAGAAATAGTAGCAAAGAGAGAATATCAGTGTCTTTATTTCCCTAATGTAGTGACCTATAAATCAACAACTGGTTACCTACAGAAATAACTGGCTCTAGTCCTGGACTTAATTTACTTTATTTAAAATTATCTCTAATGCCTGAGTTGAAGAGTACCTTTATAATTTTTAAAAAAATGTTAATACAACTTTAAAATCATAAGCAAATCATATTCACGTATGAGACACATAAGCTTACAGTTTGGCATATACATATAGCATAATAGGAGCTGCTTGCCACAAAAAAAAGTAAATAAGGAAATCACTAATGGTTTACTGTGGATAAAGGAATTGTATATCATAGCTTATCTACAAGAATTGCCTGATACTTATATGATATATATATATGTACGTGTGGGTAGCTTCCAGTTAGGAATTACAATTTGTCTCCACTACTTTCTAGTGACTATGTGTGATTAAGGTTATAGAGACCTAGGAGGAGAAATTCTGGATCCCAGGAATGCTTTTTTAAAAATAATGTTATTCTTTGAAAGTTTTATGCATTTTTACAACATAGACCAGTATCTCCCTCCAACTCCTCTACCCCATTCCCCTCCCAACTTCCTGTCCTAATAACCCTGAATCCAATACTGCCACTCATATGCATGTGTGTGCCTATCAACTGGGACATGAGCAACCTACCAGTGGCTATATCCCCCAAGGAAGAGTGACCCTCCTTCAGCATCCATCAGTAGCAAATATCTCCTCCAGTAGGAATGGGGCCCCAAGGAATAGACTTTTTCCCCTTAGTAAATACTAACTAGAATTCCAAAGTGACAAACCATGCTCTGCTGTAATAGATCAGGAGACTTCTGCATCTCTCTCAACAATATTTGGCATTTTACATCTCTTGTAATGTACCCATTTTTCTAATATATAGTATATGGCAGATAGTTTGAATTTTCATTTTATACATTGGTTACATTGAGACTCAGCATCTTCCATGTGTGAATATTCAAGTGTTTAAGTATCTTGTCCATTTCCCACTGAGCTGTCTATTTTCTTACTGACTTCTAGAAATTTTTTTCATAATTTTATGAACCTCTTAAATATAAAAATAACTTTTTCCTGTTTTATTTTTAGATCTAGAAAGGAAAGTGGAAAAATATTCAACATCTGATAAAATGTAAATGATTTATTTGAAAATATCTGTCTTTTCATGAGTAAGTCATACAAATGTATAGTAAAGAGTCTGTCACAGAAGAAACAAATTTGGTGATGTTATTATGACTGAAAGAATTACACCTGGTGTCTTGTTAGGGATACTGACTGCTTCCTAGAATAGGAAAATCTCTACCACTGAGTAACATGAAGTAGATGGAACTATAGGGACATTTCTGAGGACATGTCAAAGTAGACAATGTAGACTATGTGCTAACAGTAGACAATGTAGACTACTAACATACTTAAGATGTAGACTGTGTGTCAATGGAGACAATGGAGACTATGTGACAGACAGAATTCTCTGCAGGGCTTGGCTAAAGCACCCCAATCAGTAAGATACGATCTGAAGCTGAAGTTTCCAGGATGAATTAAAGATCAGGAGAGAAACCACCAGTACCTAGAATGTTTGCAAGAAAACTTTGAAATACAAACTCCAAATTAAAAACCTACTGAAATTACAAATCCAATGACTGCAATTTGAGCCTTTTCTTATTCGGATAATTCTTTTTATTGCACTGCAAGATGAGTAACATATGATTTTTTTTTTTTTAATGTAGCAACTGTTAAGGAGCATCCTTGGCAATGGAAGGAAGGCAGACTAAGAAAAGATTAAAACTTTATGCAGTAGGGCTGGAGTTAGAGTTCAGCAGCAGGGCATTGACGCAGTCCTGAGTTCAATCCTCAGTGCATGTCCCACACCCAAAAAACAAACAATAAACCTCTACACAAACTTTATTTGGGTAACTAGTGAATAGTAAGTAATCAAAAAGTTCATTTGGTTTTTCTCATTTTGTTTTGTTTTTCCAGTACTGAGGCTAGAACCCAGGACCTTACACAGAGGAGGCAAATACTCTACCAACTGAGCTACATCCCCAGCCCCACACTGGGCATTACTCATTCAACATTTCACCCTGCAGGTCTTCTGCCATAATTAAGAGTTGTCTTTATGGGGACAACATTTTTGTCCCCGTTTCTACATTTAGCTCCAACTTCAACAAATCAAAATATTAGAGGAAATTACTGCAGAGAAAGTAAGTTGAAAATACTGGAAGCCTAGCATGGTGACACACACTTGAAATCTCAGCACTGAGGTGGAGGTAGAAAGGTCATGAGCTCCAGGCCAGTTTGGGCTCCATGATCAAACCCTGTTTCAAGATGCAAACAAAACCACTTGAGACACCATAAAATTTATAATTAAGGTTTAACAAAGGTTTTAAAATCAAGTCATAAAGAATATCTGCTTAGAAGCATCTCTTGTTTCTTCCACCTGTGTCATCATTGGATCAGAGTTCTTCGCTGCTAGCAGCTGTCCTCTCAGCTTGGTTCTATTTAAATAGTTAGGTTAGTCCTGCAAAGGAAGGAGTAAATGTGTGTGGTGGTTTGAATGGCAATAGCCCTGCATGCTCATATATTTAAATCCTTGGCCCCAGTTGGTGGAACTATTTGGGAAGGATTAGAAGGTATGCTGGCTAGTTTTATGACAACACAACAATTCAGTTGATGGAGTTATTTGAAAGGAGAAATCAATTGTAAAAATACCTATATAAGATCTAGCTGAAGGGCATATGAATTAGTGATTGATAGGGGCAAGTCCTGCCCACTGTTGAGTGCTGCCAACTCCGGGCTGGTGACCCTGAATTCTCTAAGAAAGCAGGCTAAGCCAAGCCAGTAAGCAGCACTCCTCCACAGCCTCTGCTTTAGTCCCTGTCTCCAGGTTCCTGCACTGTCTCAGTTCTTGTCCTGACTTCTTTCAATGAGGAATATTAAAGTGTAAGCCAAATAAACCCTTTCTTCCCCAGCTTGCTTCAGTCATGGCATTTCAACACAGCAACAGTAACCTTGACTAAGACAGAAGGTGCGACCTTGTTGAAGGAGGTGTGTCACTGGGGACAGGCTTTAAGTTTTCATTAGTCTACACCATTGCCAGTTAGCTCTTTCTAACTCATGATTGTGAGCTCTCAGCTATTGCTCCAGCATTGTGCCTGCCTGCCTGCCTACAGCCCCATGCTCCTCACCATGGTGGTCATGGACTAATTCTCTGAAACTGTAAACCTACAATAAACTCTTGCACAAGTTGTTTCGGTCATGGTGTTTTGTCACAGCAATTGAAAAGTAACTAATAAGACAGTGTGTGAGCTTTAAAATGGCCACATTAGTTGCCATTCTGATTAAAATCACTTGCCGCTTTCAAAACGCTGATACCAATTGAATAGTAGTTACCCTTAAGCATGAGCTACAAATTGTTCTTGCATACTTTACATAAATGAGACATCTTTTTTTCAGTACTAGAGATTGACCCAGGGTCTTATGCATGCTCAGGAAGTGCTGTATCACAGATCTGTGCCCATGTACTTATAACTTGCAATCAGAAACACACTCGCATTAAGTAGTTCAAACTTACCTTAAACTTGTGAGCCTCCTGTCTCAGTCTCCTATATAACTGGGATTGCAGGCATGACCCATCAAGCCAAGCTAGAATTGGGCACTCTCTTTTTTTTTTTCTTTCTTTTTTCTTTTTTAAGGTTTTGTTGCATTATGAGGAGAAAAGTTACATGATTTCAATTTATCTGAATTTGGTAACATTTAAAAACATATTTTAAGTAAATAGAATTAAATCACATTGTTTCCCTTTTCTACCCCAACTCCTCCCAGAGACTCTCCTTCAATACCTATAATCTTTTTGTCATATTCTTTAAAATTTATAAAATATTATAACAATAAAAATTAGTATTATAAAAGTTGTTTGATATAAAACTACAATCAATTTAACAGTCTTATGTAGATGCTTATCTACAGCAATACTGAAAATACATGTTTTTCTCAAAATAAATTTTAAATAATTCCAAACATATTAACTGTATATTTTAAAACAATACATCACTACTAGTATTTTTTAAATGAACATACATATATAAAGTCTTTTTGTTTATTTGTTTGTTTGTTTTGTATTTAGTAAAGCTTAAAATCTTGGCTCTTCCTGTGGTGCAGCCCAAAAAAGAACAATTTTTAGACATTGGATTTCATTGTAATAAGGCTGTACTTCAATGACCCTCACATCACCAAAGGATTTTACCTCCATCATAGCTAAGCTGAGAGTTGACAGTTCTGCTGGGCCAAGGAATGAACTGTAGGCACGATTTTTGGATACAGACTTCCTGCTGTGGTCAAAGCTATTTGACTTGAGTGAGTGACTTTATTCTCAGCCCACAAAGAACAGGTTACATTCATTTAAGAAATGGTGTGTGTATTAAGATGGTCTATCCATAAAGTCTTTCACAACTATTTCAATGAACAATGGTTCTGCTTGGAGGGTGGCACAGACATTAGGTGAGGGTACGAATCTGGTTCATTGGCTGTGATAGTTTGGAAAAGCATTCATCTCAGAGAAAGAGTAACTTATAAAGTCCTCTTCTTCAAACTTGATACAAGAGTTACAAACGTCAAGCAAAGCATTCAGTCTCACTCTTTGTTAGAACTGGGCACTCTCAAACCAACATTTAAGAACTTCACAAGATTAAAAACTCCCTGGCACTTAAAGAAGGCTTCTATTTGATTTGATTTATATCCAGTGCCTGTCCTTAAAAACTTTAGCTACTCAAATAAATTATGAAATACATTTCCCAAAAAATCAAAACCAGACACAAGACTCCTTAGGATAGTAAGGCCAAGAGTCCAGGGCCCCTGGGAGATGTGCCAATGGAGTGCAGAATTTTTCCTCATTCTTGGCTGAACAAGGCACCTCCCAGAACATGATCATATTAACTCTCTGGCCAGTTCTTCAGGCTCTCCATGAGATCTCCACTAACACACCAACAGATCCTAGCTTTCAGTAAGCACGTGCTTCATAATGGAAAGGCCACAGACCCAAGGCCGGATCACATTCTCCTTCCCACTTGCATTACGTGTAATTACTGCTAAATCAAGTCAACAGCAAGTTCCTTTTTGAAAGTCTGAGGTGTTGGTGACCTTGAGGGAACTGGCTTGTGTGCAAACACTCATGTGTATCCTCTCAACCAGATAGAAGATAAGAAAACTGCAGCAGACATGGATCATAAGGACTGCCATGACAAAATGCCAGACCAAAGCCACTTAAGGAAGGAAGGAAAGATTTGATTTTGCTTATGGTTTCAGGGACTTCAGCTTATCATAGCAGAGGAAGCACGGCAGTAGGAGTGGTTCAGTGCCATGAGGTGGTCAAGCAGTCATGGCAGCCAACCAAGAAGCAGAGAGCAGGGACAGAAACAGGGCTGCGCTCCCACCTTTAAGGCCTCACTCCCAGTGATCCAGCCATGTTAACCACACCCCACCTTCTAAAAGGTTCAACAAACTCTTAAAATAGTGCCACCAGCTGGGGAACAGGTGTGCAAACATGAGAGCATGAGGGGTACATGTCACAGCCCCATCAAAACATCATGTTTTACCAACTATTAGCAGAAAGGATCCTTTCCCCAGATTGTAATTCTTAAAAAATCATTTTGGGTGCTAGAGAGATGGCTTAGATAACAGCAAACATGAGAACCCGAGTTCAAATCCCCAGCCCCAACATACAAAACCCAGCATGGCCGTGCATGCCCGTAACTCTAGCATTGGGAGGCAGAGACAGGTGGGTCCTAGGAACTCAGTAGCCATCTAGTGCAGCCTCAACAGTGGGCTTCAAACTCAGAGAGAGACCCTGTCTCAAGGCAACAAGTAGGGAATAGAGGTAAATATCCAGTGTTGTCTGTCTTCCACATGTACATGCACAGGTTCAAAAACATGATGTCCTCTGTCTTCTACATGTACATGCACAGGTGAGTGCACTCACACTCACATGCCTGCACCACACATATATAGCATACCCCATATCCCACACACACATCACTTTTTTCTTTTTCACCTCTAAAGTGGGTATGTGAACATCCACTTTTAGGAACTTAAGTAGATGTATTCTTCATAGACCTCACAAAATACACAACTAAAATTTGGTGTGTGTGTGTGTGTGTGTGTTCGTGTGTGTGTGTGTGTGTGTGTGTGTGTGTGTGTGTGTGTGTGTGTAAAGAAAGTATAAATAAGGCAGCAGAATGGAAGGGAGCTTCAAACCTAACGCAAGAAATGACAAGGTCCACAAATGCTCCTTTGCTGACCTGCATTCCAAGACTGGAAATGACACACTAACACTACACACCACCACTAAGTGACAACTATAACAGACCCTAGACATCTAATCCTTATCCAGAGGGCCAGGACAGACAGCAAGACAGACAACTTTTTACATGATAACTGTTTCACTGCATTAAACTGCCACCAAAAGTGCCCATGGGAAACACAGAGGGAAAGCCACCTGTGGATTGTTGGGTAGAGCACTGTAAATGATGGAATATGAACAAGAAAAGAGAGGTCCAGAGACTTACGGGACAAAACTGAATATCCTGCACTCAAGACCACAAAGTAACAAAGTAACCGAAGGAACAGAAGCCAACCTGTGAGCAAATTTAGCAAGAGATACAATTGAAGAAGTGTAATGAATCTCCAACAGGATAAGCCCTAAGAAACCCACATGTCACAATTACACATATGCAAACCAAGAGCAAAGTAAAATATCATGAAACCCAACAGAGAAAATGACCTGTAGAGGAAAACTAAATGACATCAAATTGCTCCCAAGAAACCATAAAAGCTGGGGGAGCAGGAGGGGAGACAACCCAGAACCCTGTAACTGGTAGAACCACTCTATAGAGATAAGGACAAAGACATTTTTTTTTTAGATATTTTCTTTATTTACATGTCATATGATTTCTCCTTTCCCAGTTTCCCCTCCATAAAAAAAAAAAAAAAAAAAAAAAACTGTTCCCTTCCCCCTCCCCCTGCTCGCCACCCCACCCTCTCTCTCCTGCTTACTGGCCCTGGCATTCCCCTACACTGGGGCACAGAACCTTCACAGGGCAAAGGGCCTCTCCTCCCATTGATGACCGACTTGACAACACTTTCATATAAAAGGCTAAGACTATGTCCCAAGCAGATCTACACAAAAGGACTTATGGGACACATGCTGGTTAGTTTTCTATCAACTTGACACAAACTAGAATCACTAGGGAAGAGAGAATGTGCATTAAGAAAATGCTTCCTTCAGACAGGCCTATAGGCAAGTCTGTGGGGCATTTCGTTGAGTAATGATTGATACAGGCAGGCCCAGGCCACTGTAGACACTGTCACAGTAACTGAATGTGAGCCTGAGGAGAAGCAGCTTTCCTTGGTAGCCTCTGCTTCAGATCCTGCTTCTGAGTTCTGCCTAGAGTTCCTGCCCTGACTTCCCTTAATATTGCACTGTAAACTGTATGATGAAATACCCTTCTATCCCAAGTCCTTTTGCTCATTGCCATTACATTGTCAAACAGCAGAGTCTGGTTTACTCCAACAGCAACACTTTGAGGCTATATGAAGGTAGATTAACTATGATAGCTAAGCCCACACTGAAGACAGATAGACTTCGTAGAAGACAAAAGGAATCATCCTCCCTGTGCTATAGAACTGGGAATGCTACACAGAGCTGTCCACAGTAAACAGGAACAAGGAAAAAGCCAGCATAGAAATTACATGGATACTGCAACTAAGAAGATTAACACAAAGTACAAAAGAATCCAACGGAGTAGAAATCCTAAGCTGGGCCACAGAAGAAAACTTATTTTCACGTCTTGTACTTAAAAACAGTGGCTGAGCTGGGCGGTGGTAGCACACGCCTTTAATCCCAGTACTTCGGAGGCAGAGGCAGGCAGATTTCTGAGTTTGAGGCCAGCCTGGTCTACAGAGTGAGTTCTAGGACAGCCAGGGCTACACAGAAAAACCCTGTCAAAAAAACAAAACAAAACAAAAAAATAGCTGAAACGTTCATAACTAGATGGTTAAAAATATAAGCAGACTATAAAGGAAGTCACAAATTAAAGTCCAAAATACTTTAGAATACTAATAAATACTTATAGTGTAGATAGAAACAAGAAACAAACTGAGCAAGACTGAGAGTCAAACTGAAAGAGGGAGGCTTAAGACAATCTGTCTTGGGCTGGCAAGATGGCTCAGCAGGTAAGAGCACTGACTGCTCTTCCCAAGGTCCTGAGTTCGGATCCCAGCAACCACATGGTGGCTCACAACTACCCATAATGAGATCTGACGCCCTCTTCTGGTGCCTCTGAAGACAGCTACAGTGAATTACGCCAGAGCAAGTGGGGCCGGCAGAGGTCCTGAGGTCAATTCCCAGCAGCCACACACATGATGGCTCACGGCCATCTGTACAGCTACAGTGTACTCATACACATAAGTAAAATAAATCTTTTTTTTAAAAAAAGACAATCTGGCTTAAAGAAAAATGAGAGAAAAAAAGATTAAAGTGGTCAAATAAACAGGTGGGAAAAAAAGAGATCCTTATATCCTTTAGAGATGGTGGTATCCATGAAAATGGATGAAGAACAACATATGTAAAGGTCAAAGTGCTGCACTGTGGGGGCTGAATGAGAATGGTCCCCATAGACTTGATTCCCAGTTGGTGGCTGTCTGGGAAGGATGGGGGGGGGCCCTTTTGGAGGGAAGTGTGTTCCAGAAGGCCAGGTTTAGGTTTCTAAAGCCCACTGACAGTCTTCAAGGTGCTCTCTGCCTCCTGCTTCAGGTGTGAACTCTCAGATGCTCTGCCACCCATACCTTCCCCAATCATCATGAAGTCAAAATGGCTGGACCCTAAGCCCAATTAAATGCTTTCTTTTAGAAGTTGCCTAAGTCATGGCAATAGAAAAGATGATTGAAAAAAAAACAAAAACAAACAAACAAAAAAAAAAAAAACGTATCTGTGTAGATCCAATGTTCCAAGAAAACCCAAAACAGAATGGCTAGCTGAAACATTTAAGTCAAGTACACTGAATTAATTTTCCAAATTGGTGGACAAAACAGATACTTAAGAAAGCAAAATGTGCACAGTACTTGCGCACGACAAGGAGTTCCAAGAAATCAAATTGGCCCCGGGTTTGGTTTTTCTCTCCCTTTAACACACATTGCCAGAAACATCAGCATGGTGAAAATGAAGTTGCAAGACCAAAATAAAAACAAAAACAACAAACAACAAACTAAGCTACAGATGAATTCAGATCATACCTATGAGCCGTTTGTAGAAATCTTCGTAAAAATCTAACAAAATAGATGTTATACAAAAGACTCTTAGCAAGCACTGAACCATTTAAAATAGAACTATAAACAAAGATCTATGTGAATAACTGTCTCAGGAAAGAATGTAAATATTATATCTTGACATTAGAAATGACATGGAGAGATGGCTCAGCAGTTAAGAACACGAACTGTTCTTGTAGAAGCCTCTGGTGTGGGTCCCAGCAGCTCACAGCGAACTGCAACTCCAGTTCCAGGGGATCCCATGCCATCTTTTGTGGCTTTGTTGCTAAAATTCCTTCCCAGAAGAGGTAAGCAGCACATACCTTTTTTTTCTAAAGTCCAAAGACAAGCCGAGGCATGATTCCACCAAAGTTCACTCAGGGGAACAAAGGAATTTATGAGGCTTCCTCCTAGAGCATAGGTGAAGGGTTACCTACAGGGGTGTGGGTGCTCCTCCCCCAACAGACCACACCTGAAAAACAGGGATGAAGGCTTCCCTGTGCCCATGGAGTTGGAGGTTCTCACCCCTAATTTTCCCCTGCCTGTATACTAAGGTCAACTTTGGAAGGTCACATTAAAAAGGCAGTATTGTACACAACAGATGGTAGGGAGTGGCTGGGTACTAAGCTGTGGGTCCCTGAGCCTCTCTGCCCCTCTATGGGGGAACATAAATGGTCAAAACGCCCAGCTGGGATGATCTTGCACAAGGGGACAAAGCTGGATACTCCAAGATGGAGGTTTCCATCCATTTTGGCTCAGAGGCTCAGAATAGGCCTCCACAGGCATCAGACTCACGAGTAGTGCATATACATACTCACAGGCCAACACTTATACATAGGATTTTTTAAATTTTTTTTTTTTTTATGACACGGGAGGGAGCTAGGGAAATGGATATGACTAAAGTGTTTGTTGTGCAAACATAATGAGTTCAGTTTAGATTCCCAACACCACCTAAAAAGCCAGGCACTACTACCACATGAGCCCAGCACTGAGGAGGTGGAAACAAGAGGTTTGCAAAGCAGACAGTCTAGTCGATCAGCAAGCTTAAATTCAGTGAGAGATCTTGTCTCAGAAAATGAGAAGAGCAATTGAAGAGACACCCAACACAGACCCTGAGCCTTCACAAGCAAATGTACACTCAGGCACATGTGCATATACATGTACACACACACACTCACTCACACACATATGTTCATACACACAGTCACATGCCCACTCACATACACACATACTCTGACACTACAAATAAGGGACATGACAAAAAGTTAAGAATCCTCAGATGGTAGTCATAGCAACAAACAGACAATAAAAGCTTTAGGTACTGCACTAACAGGATGTTAGATTCCAGATAAAACTTCAGAAATTAGATAATTTGGTGTGGAAAAGCTTTGAGTTATTTCAGAGCCACTTTGAATTTCACATCAGGGTTGTGCGATGTTTCATGAACATCAAATAAAACCAAACTTAAATGCTGAATGGGTAGCTCCTCTAATATGGATCTCTTGTTTATCTGTATATTCATTTTTTAAAAAAGATTTTTATGTCTCCGTGTTTGGACAAGTGCATGCAGCTGCCATGGTATGCTGCGGAGATCAGAAGACAATTTCTGAGAGTCAATTTTCCCCTTCCACTATGTGTGTCCTGGGAATTGAACTCAGGTGACAGGCTGGATGGCATGTCCCTTTACCTACAGAGCCATCTGGAAGCCCTATGTACTCATTCTTAAATCTATATACATACAACATGTATCTGCAACATGGCCACTATTTTAATGTCACTAATGGTCACATGAGGCTGGCTTAGAGGAATCTGTATTCCTTTCAGTAGTGCATTTCTTGGCTTAGTTTGAATACTTTATTAGAAGCAAGTATCACTTTTATAAAATAGATCAGTAAATCTATTAACTTTTAGTCATAAATCAAACTTTTCAAAAGACATAAAAAGATATTGATCTTAAAAAAATAAAATTCTACCAAGTTCTTACCAGATCTATAAAATAGACTGGTTACAACAAAAAAGACAAGGCCAGAGGAGTTCTCTGTCAGGATCAGTCTTCCTTAGTTGGAAACTCTACTTTTCAAACAATGGCTAAAGAAGGAACAAGATTCGGAACGTTCTTGCAACAAACTGAACTAGAAGTTTGTTAAAAACACAAGAGTATTTATTTCAAGTCTTCCTTCCTATAGTTCATTTTATTTTATCATCGGCAACATCTCCTTCTATCACTTTACTAGGCACCTATATTCACTAGTATTCATAAAATTTTACATAAAGTTAAGTAAGAATTAAATGGAGTTAAAAGACAAGTGATGATCTGTGTGCAGGGATGGCCTGGGTGCTTCCATTCCTGAAGCAGTCAGTTTTTTCTACTGAGGGCATTTCTTGGCTTTAGCCTCATTTTTGCTTTAGGGAAGACACGGCCTCTTCTCCAGGCTCGCTTGGTGCTGTCTGACCACTGAACAACTGTGCGTTGACCCAATGATACCTGTCTACCCGGCGCCCAGCAGGCCTGCACCACTTAGAGCTCTTGGGCACTGGGTGGTAAGCAGCCCCCAGGAGGCACCCACGACCATCTGCCAAATGCTTTCTACGGGGGAGGCAAAACCACGGCTGCAAGGATGGTTTGAAGTGTTCAACCTGGGAAGGAGAAAAAAAAAAGACAGGAAAAAAAAAAACAATTTATGAAGGTCACTGGACTAATAGGCAGCTCTTGAGACTACAAGCCCACTTCTCAGAGGTTAAGCCCCTTGAAAGCACAGGGATTGCAGACTAAGAAATCAAAGTAAACAATCCCTACATGAGATTTCCAGCATTTTATATGCCTTGAGGATCATCATTAATTTTTATCTATCTTTTAACAAGATGATTTTTTTTTTACTTTTATGTGTTTGGAGTATGTAGCTATACCATGTGCATGCCTGGTGCTCATTGAGGCCAGCAGAACCCAGAAGAGGGTGTCAGATCCCCCATGACTGGAGTTACAGTTGGTTATAAACCACAAAAGTGGGCGCTGGGAGGAGCCTGGGTCCTCTGAAAGAGTAGCCCGTTCCCTGAACTACTCAGCCACTTTTCTAGCACCTAAAATGAATTCCTAATCAAACTAAAAACATTTAAGCTGTGTTATAGGAAAGCCTTTAACGTAAGCTATTTGGAAAGCTGAGGAAGGACGATAAAAAGCTTATGGCCTTCTTGGGGAAATTAGTGAGACTATCTCTCAAAAAGAAAAGGTAACCAGATGGGACTGAAAACTGGGCTCAGCATCTAAGTAGGCATCTATCACGCTAGGTTCATTTTGATTAATAAAGCCTACTAAACTGAGTGAGGAGCCGCACACCTTTAATCACAGAACTCAAGCAGGTGAGAAGCAGGAGGAGCATAAATTGCAGGACAGCCTGGGCTATTTAGGGAATCTCAAACTTAAAAAATAATAATAATAGTAACCCCACTAAATAATACAATTGAACCTGAAGTTAATGTAGAAGGAAACCCAACTGCTTTTAAGTGCTCTGTGGAGAAACAGGGCAACAAAACATGTCACGTTCAAGAACTCAGCTACATGGTGAAAATAGTCAAGGGGTAGGGAGACAGAAAAGATTCTGCCAAAATACTGACGTCAGGAAGAGGACTTATCTTTATCATTTCCCTGTGTCTGCTCCTCTTAGAATGTTCTAGAATAGAGATAAGGTATCCTGCACACAATGCTGCACACAGTGCTGCACACAACCTGGTAGACGCTCTTTGGGTTGTTCACTTTGGGAATGACTTGGGCCTCCTTGCCGCAGCTTTCCTCATCAGACGATGTGCCAGAAGAGCAGTCTCCCGTGGCTCTGTTAACTGCACAGCTGATGTGCTGAGCCAATTCCCAGTTCTCCCATCTACCTTTAAAAGAAGCAATTGTAAAGGGATGCTTTCTCTCACCATACCTAAGTAGGAAAAGAAAATATTCATTAGAGATTCAACTTCTCACAAATTTGATCTCTATTTTAAAGGTCCTAGCTCTTTAAAAATGCATACTGAATGATATTAGAACCTGAAGCTCCTATGACGGTACGGTCAGGGAGCATATTCTGCAACCACATCCTTTATTTGGTCAGAAAAAAAAAAAAAAAGCAAAAGCAAAACAAAACAAAACCCTTTTTGTTTCTTTTGGGTCAATTAATGGACCGAATTGCCTACTGTGTTAGAAGATTCCTCTGACTTCTGGATGCTTCCTACAGTACCGAAAATTGTAAATCCGCAGTATGCAAGAGGCTGCAATGACCCAAGTCATACTGCAAATACACGGCAGTGCCTCTGTGCTTGCCAAGTCAACCATCCCTAATGGAAATGTGTGTTGGCTAGTGAAAGTTTGCATCTGAAACCATGATCAAATAGTGTCCTTGTTGCTAAGCCAGTGCTTTGGGCATCATCTTTCATAAAGGTACACAGATCTGGCTAAGCCACCTAAGGTTTCTGCGAGCACCAAGCATAAAACCACAAATGTACTCACCTACAGCACACCTCATAGGGATCCACCCATATGGTCATCTCCTTCGGAAGTCCCAGATGAAAAAAATTCACATTACTCTCAGAACAAGCCCTTTCTAAAACAGGGTCTTTATTCTCATTGTTGTTTATCCTGATACACCTGAGGAGGATATAAAGCAAGAAAGGGCAAACAAGGCCTGTTGGTGAGTATTTCAGCAGGAAATCACACATCAGCTCTTGCTCTACCCTCTACACGCACCTTTTTATCCTCCTCTACCCTGCATGCTTACAAACGAAAGTAAAACTGCATTAGCTTTTGCTACAGCAACTCAGAATGGGTGTTATGACATTAGATCACATTGTTAGGTCACCAGATGTTCACAGTCTATCTTTTTTGGCAAACAAATGAGAAACTCTCTAATGCACCTAGTTACACAGGTCTGTAGAGTTCACTATACATCATCTATCACACTTCCTCAAAGCCATGTTCAAACAAATTAATAGAAGCTTATCAAAGGCCCCTTACTTGGAGACAGACAACACAAGCTGTTGTGTTCCCTGCAGAGGCTAATGGTGACTGATTCCTCCCTCCCCTGGCCACATGAGCTCTCACCTAAAAGCCTGCCCCTTGGAAGGGCAGTCAGGATGCCAGTGACCTCTGTATTTTTCAAACAAGACGGTCATCAGCTTTAGTGCAAAGGTTTCTATCTGTTGTGTACTCAGTTTCTCGTGCTTTTTCACCAATCTTGTGACAAAAAAAACTGCCGTTGCAATTTCGTCTCTCATGATTCCAAAGCAGTCTGTTTAGAGACCTGAAGCCATAGGGAGAAAGCAAGATGGGATCACAGAGGAGCCAAGGTTTAACTTAGCAGCAATTGTTAATTACTAGCTGGAGATTTTATATGCCTTAAACTTAAATCGGTTTTTTTTTAGGGGATGAGAGGGATGGGGGGAGTCCCCAGTAAACTAAAAATATCAACACAACAAAATACATCTTCAGCCTCCCTGTTTTCGCACTTTTCTAAAAGAGAAGCAATGTTTCTAAAGTTTAAAGCACTTCACCAATCAAGATGCGACATAAATACCAAGCTGCCAATGTGGAGAGTGGAGCATGCCAGCAGCCACCTTTTAAGAACATACTTACACAGAGTCAAATATTCAGGCTTCAGAAGACCACCGTTGGAAAATGTGGCTTACAAAACTGTACAGTAAAAGATTAATAAAAACACATTACACTTGCTAGCAAGATTTCTCTGGTCTCTACAAAAAGTGGCCCAAAGTTGGGAGAGCAAGCTACACTGCTTGTTGCCAACTCTTACCCACACCTGTTTGGTGAGGTTTGGGGCTACTCCATATATGCCTAGCGGTTAAGGCTGACTGGTTACTCACCCCACACAAGTGCTATCCACTAGAATAATCACACAGCTTTTCCAAGGACTCATCTGATTCCCTCAGGGCAATTTTAGACTGTTCTCTAAAGTGTTTAAAGATTTTCAAAATGGATTTATTTGTTCTGTTTTGCTAATAATTTGTAAAAACTTATGGCAAATAGCAAATATCTAGTCTTCTCCCTTTCTATATACTATACTCTCCAATAATTTCATCTTTGTCAACATAGTAAAGAATTTATTCTTGTATTTTTTTAAATCTAAGCCAATATTTTGTTACCCATCCTTATGTTGACTACATACTGTTTTTTGTTAATTTTTTTTATCAAATGTTCATTTGTAGAATGAGCAGACAAGTTGATTCTCAATCATTCCCAAGGAGTAAGTTAGTAGGCTCCTGGTTAGAGCTTACTGATCTGCTTGTTCAAAAATCAGACTCTTAGACATTAACCTCAGGTCTACTTAAGTGGTCTTCTAAAGGCAAGGTATGACCTACTACTCAATATTTAACCAGTTCCTCCAGATGATTCTTCATATCCAACTTCACAGGAGTGTGAGTGTGTGTGTGTGTGTGTGTGTGTGTGTGTGTGTGTGTGTGTAACCCACAATTGTGGCCAGTTTCTTCAACAGTGGAAAAGAACTGACTCTCCAACCAAAAAACCTATTTCATATCCAAAAAGCTCCAAATAACAGCCAGACCTTATAAGGAGATAAATCCATCACTTTGATGTTGTGCCTACTCAACTTAAGTCTTCAACACTGGAATTATACAGATTGGCAAGTAATCTTCTACCACAAGGGAATATTCTAACTGTGAGCTCTTTGGTGTGCTGTGTCTTCCTGTGGATGTACTGCTCAGAAAGTGTAGTGTGGCAAGCTCACATATGGGTGCGCATCACACTGTGTGACAGACTCGCACCCTCTGTTAAAGTATTTGCTCACAATGCTCCAGGTGTGTCAACTGAGAAGGACCAGAATGGGACAGCTGCCTGCCTTGCCCTGAACCCCTTGGATACAGCATCAGGTGGCCTTCCCCTTGCTGGCTCCAACATCACACCACTCCCTCACACCGCCTTTGCAAGTCGTCTTTTGTCAGAGATGCTGCTAGTTTTGTCTAGTCTTTCTCTTCCAACAGAATGTTGATAACTTGGGAATTTGAAGCTCATCAACCCACAATCTGTTATCTGAGTGTGGTGAGTGTGACACACCTGAAGCTGCAGCTTTCCAAAAGGCTGGGATGGAGGATCTTGAATTCAGGAAGCAGCTGTCCTACATAATGAGTTTTACCTCAATAATAAAACAAGAAAGGGAGGAAGGAAGGAGAGAGGGAAGAAAGAGGGAGATAGAGGGAGATAGAGGGAGGGAGAGAGAGAGAGAGAGAAAGAGAGAGAGAGAGAGAGAGAGAGAGAGAGAGAGAGAGAGAGAGAGACCATAAAGCAAAACCCTCCTTGTCCTCATAATCGTGACAACTGGTTTCAAATCTTCATAATTTTCAGTTTCCTATCAGTGAGTATGAGGTTTAAATGCAGTTCCACAGGGTTGTTCAAGATTGCAGTAGGTAACTAATATACCTGGCCAGAAGCCCTCAGGAGGGCAGTATAGAAGAACAGGTAAAAGGAAGATACAAAGCAGATATAAAATCAGTATTGTGGGTTTGAAAACCAGTCCTCCAGGGCTTGACTTTAGCAGGTGAGTCCACCACTCTACCCCTCCATTGCCTCATGTACACAAAGGAGAAAATGACAGTGCCCACTCGGGGGCTTATCATGAAGATTAAGTGTGAATTTAAGTGTGAAATGCTTAGAGCAACACCTGAGACTCAGTAAATACTCTATCACTGTTTTAGACATTATTGTGTCTGCCAGCAACTTGACTATGTTTTTATAGAGATTTGTGTGTTCAGTATTACATGGACCACCACCTGGCATAAAATGCCCAAAGTGGCAGCCTGTCTTAAGAACGACTACAGATGATTTTATACTTATCTTATTCTGTTCTCTTTTAATACTGCATCGGTTAGGTAGAACAGAAAACTTCATACTGCAACTATGCTATCGTATTTCACTGTGTTGGTTAACTGATTGATCTGAAGTGCAGAGCCGCGAGTGCTAGCCAAGTACTTAACCAATGAGCCATATTTCCTGTGCCCGTGATAAACTTGGATTACTGCTACAGTGAGTCAAGATTTTGTTTTTTAAGTGATTATCGCTTTTGGCTCATTTGTGCAGTTAATAAGAATGCCACCGGTGCCTTCCAAGATACCAGGTGAACAGAGTAAGATCCAGCAACGGCTTGGACAAAGCCTTGGGCATTACCTCTTCCAATTGCTGTTTCTTTCTCTTCAAGCATATTGATCCAGTCATATACAGTGGAAAGAGTTGGGAGTAAAATGAAGATCTCACCAGTTACTTTTCAAATCCATCAATGTTCTCTTACTCTGCTAAGAGAGTGGTAGTATCACAAAAGAGAAGGAATTTTAACCAGCGGTGGCCCTCTTGTTCTAAGTAATCCCACTTTCCACAACACATAGCAATCTGTTCAGGAAGACTTGAGAGCTTTGCCCTGCTTAGGTTCAAGATCGCTGGTGCACAACCTAAGCTGCCTACTCTCTTCAATGTTTATGAAAGTCGACTCCTTTGGTTCAATTGGCAACAACTCTGAAGGGCCAGAGTTGTATCTCTATGGTTTCCCCAGAAGACAGGACAGGACCCCTGATACCACTTGGTCACTGACGGAGTTTGTCTACCCAACCCTGTATTTTTCACTTCTCTAAAGCTTCTCACCTACAACTCCCAAGTCAGAGTTGGTTCTTACAGAACTCAGTCTCAGACATTTGGTACTAGGCATAATCTGAAGAAGCAGAGTATAAAGTGAAATTTGGGTCTATATACTCACATTCTGGCTGGAATAAATACGTCATGACTAGTGGTAATAGAATATGGGTCTAGATAGCTCCTGGAATATGGGCATGGCATGAGTGGCAAACTCAGCAGTGGTGGATTAAGATATAACACAGATGTTTGGGATTGTCCTACATGTTAAAATATACTTGATATATGAGAGGTGTGAAAACGTAAATGATAGAAGGACCCACTGAGATACATAGGGACCACTGAGATACACAGGGACCATTGAGATTGACGGACCGCTGAGATAGATGGCTGAGTACCTTGTCATCTAAGAATGTCTACCTATAAGATCAAATCAAGGTTAATTCAGTTCAGTATTTATGTCTACCATGTCCAGAACATATGAAAACAAAGCAAAAGTAAAACGGGGCCTTCTATGATCTTCCACTCTCTCAGTAGCTTGCTTATTTCAGTCATCCACAATATATTTCTCATTCTTTACTCAATGGTAAAGGCTCTCAAATGGCTATGCTTTGGAATCACCTTAAAAATACTGAAGACTGCCTCCTATCCCCTGGCACTGTGATTGAACTGGAAATAAGTAAAACCTTCACATTAGTTTTTTTTTATTTAATTTAGTGATTACTTCATTCGTTTCCACACCAAAAAAAAAAAAATGTAGATAAGACCTTTCATATTTGATACAGTGTGTTCCCCCTT
Source organism: Mastomys coucha (assembly GCF_008632895.1). Classification (NCBI taxonomy): domain Eukaryota; kingdom Metazoa; phylum Chordata; class Mammalia; order Rodentia; family Muridae; genus Mastomys; species Mastomys coucha. Next base: position 45,135,880 of record NW_022196906.1, on the reverse strand, counting down.
TACAGATGGGTAAAATAAGTTCAATGCTTCTACATCCCTATGGCTGTTAATATCTGAAAACTCCAACTCAACGCAGTGAAGTGGGTCACTGTTTCCCGAAGTTGATAGCATAGCCAAAGTTCCAGAAATTCAAATTATATGGAGACCAATAGCAGAACATCATGCATCAATAACAGCAACAGCTTTCCCAGGTGCTCAGTTCATTGGAATAAAATTGAAGAGATGCCAGTACTTAACACCAAGATTCTCAAGGCTCCCCTCTGGTGTACCGAGCAGCACAGGAAGGTCATTAACACCGATATCTCCTTGCTACTGTCAGGGAGATCCTGAACTTCATCTTACATAGTGAATTACCCCCAAATGCCTTGAGATTAGTATAATAATTCACATGAATTATTCTCAACTTCTCTTGCCATTTACCAGGCTAACATTTGCGTTTTTAATCGTGTTAGAAACGGCAAAACTAAAACTTGAGACTCACTGCACATTGCTGAGCTAGAACTTGCTTCTTAGCTCAAGGCAACACAGACATTAACAAACACTCTTTTCCTTTGAAAATGCCTTCTGTTTGCATTATTGAACTAGTGCTGCCACGTGCTTAATAACTCCTTTCTGCTTTCTCCTTCCCAGATGACATGCTGTTCGGCTACACTGAGTTGGTGGAGCACAGGCGCTGCTGAGGTTTTGAGCCCTCCCCTAACATTATTTTCTGAACAGGTCCAAGCAGGCCTTGGAAGGTGTGAATAGAATCATATAATAATAATGTACTTATATTTCAGGAAAGAACAATCAAGTAGAGAGTAAACATTACCCAATGCTTCCTTCAGTTACTTATGACTTCAAACCCCCGACCTCTGTTTCTTCCCTCACATGCGCGACATGTGCCTCTTCTGCTTCCCTAACACTGGCTGGTTTGCTACTGGCCACCCACCAACATTAGACATTGCTGTGTGTCGAGTGGGCCAAGCAGAACACAAAACTCAACCTTCCCTTTCAAGAGATTTGTAATCTAGAGAAGGAAAACCACCATATGCACAAGATATTGTTTAAGTACAGTGTTTTTAAAATGGGATACTCACAAAATGGTTCCAAGTTCTTAGTAACCAAGAAACTATTGAAACAAGGAGTTCAGTAAAGTCAGGGCAAAACAAAATACGAGGCCAGCCTGGTCTACAGAGTGAGTTCCAGGACAGCCAGGGCTACACAAAGAAACCCTGTCTCAAAAAAACCAAAAACAAACAAAAAAAAACAAAACAAAACAAAAGATTAAAACTGAATTTCCAACTAACTGTCCAGTCTATTGAAAGGATATGAGGAGGATAACGACATGGCTCAGTAAGTAAGGCCACCTGTCACCAAGCCTGACAACCTAAGTTGCCCAGGACCCACATGGTAGACGTAGAGAATCACCTACCATAATTTCCTCTTCCTTCCACATGACATGTGTGCTATAGTTTATGTATGCCCACACATATAAATGTGATTTTAAATAATTTTATAAAGAAGAGATATAAAATCTTAGATCCAACGTGGAACAACCTAAGAAAATCTCTTAATTTATTGTTTGGTTGCCAGATTTTGTGATTTTTGTTTGTTTTCATTTGAAATTGTCTCCTTGTGTAGCCCTGACTGGTTCAGTACTTACTATGTAGATCAGGCTAGCCTCAAATTGCAGCAATCTTATCTTTAGCCTCCAAAATACTAAGACAACAGGCATGGACTACCATGCCCAGTTTTAACCTCACTTAGCTAGAAAGTGCTAAAATTTAAAGGACAAAAAAAACCTGTCTATTATTCATGTGTAATGTCTAAAGTTCCCATTATAAGACATCCATTCCCTTGCTTAAGATACTGTCTTTTAAGGAATTCTCTTTTAAAATGTCAGCTGATTTAGCCATAGAACATAATCCTGGAGTTCTGACCTCAGGGGTTTGGATAAGAGGGCTAAGCTGGGTAGGGTGCCACAGAACACGGGGAAAGGGGGTTCCAGGCTATTTAAATGACAATGATCAGAAAGATTGGGGTGAAATGGAAGATACATCTTCCTCTGTGTTATACCTGTGATTATGAAAGATATATTTTCCTTTGTGTTCTGTGAGTCAAATGGAGTAGAACACACAGTCTGTGCAAAGAAGTTTCCAAAACTCAATTTCTCCATATTAAAATACTGAACTTAACCTGATTGACAAGGTCTAGTCAAACCCTAAAATGCATCATGAGTCAGTAGTTAAGAGTGCTTGCTGCTCTTGCAGAGGACCCAAGTTCAGTCCCCAGCACCCGTGTTGTTGGGCAGCTCACAACTACCTGTAACCCCTGCTCTAAGAGGTCTGGATGTAGTCTACCCTCCCGAAGCACCCCCACACATGCGGCACTTACACACCACACACACACACACACACACACACACACACACATCAAAATAATTTTTAAAAAATCTTTTATTAAGAAGTGAAACTTGATTTGGTCCTACATGTTCTTGATGTTAATTAAACTTTATAAAATGAATTTATTTATGATTATAGTAGTTTAAGACAGGGCTGTGAACTTTACTATAATTATTAAAGCATATTGAACAAATCAGTGTGTTTCACTGAAGGCTTTTACCCTTCCCACACCTCATAAACTACCTTGTTCTCTCAGGTCTTTCTTTTTTAGTTATAACATGTCTTTCTGTGTCTAGCTTATTTCACATAACATGATATTCCCATCCATTTCCCTTCAAATGCCATGGTTTCATTCTTTATAGCTAACTACATTTTAATTTTCTGATCATCCACTGATGGGCACCTGGGTTGATTGTGTATCGCATCTTGTCTATAATGTATAGCACCTCAGTAAATATGTGTATTCAAGTATTTTACTTCAGAAAAGTAATTTCAAAAATACCTAAACTGAGCATTAAATCTGATGGATTAATGAAATAATGAACAGGATTATAATCAGTTCTACTTAATTTTTTGAGACAGAGTCTCACTGTATAGCCCTGAATGGCCTACATCTTACTATGGAGACCAGGCTGGCTTGGAACTCACAGAGATCTGCCTGTCTCTGCCTCCTGAGTATTGAGATGTTAGACATGTGCCACCATATCTGGCTCCTGTTTAGTTTTTTTAACATCCATTCCTTAAATTGTAAGTTATAGTTCTAGACTCATGTATTCATTTGCAAATGCATGTCCCAGCTAATGAGAATAGGGGGATATGGCTGTTTTAGCAAAACTTACTATCAGTGAAAGTTTATCTCGGGTAACAAAATAAGAAGCATTATTTCATAAAACAATGAGTGTATTTTATACTCTCTATATAAACCTAATTTCATTGAATTCAAACTGCAGCTAAAGAAATTCCAATAATTGTTGGAAAGTAATTTCCAAGTTGTAAGTTACAAACCAAGACAGTACAGTAAAAGTAATTCAGAGTCTGAGGGACTGTTTGTGCACACACTGTATACTAATGTAACAACTGTGCCTGTATGTGTGACAACACTGAATGTTGTCTTAATCATGTAGTGAAAAATATGGTGATTGATATTTTTATTAATGCAAGATACTAACTATAAACTGAATATATTGAGTTCAAAAGAAAATAGAGAAGAAGAAAAAGAAAGAAGATAAGCTAAAGGCACCTTGGGATATTTACCCTGGAGGTAAGCCTGAGCTTTAAACATGATGGGCTAAGAGGGGAGAAGACAACGCAGATTCAGCTAAATGTAAACACAATGAAGTCCTTGAGATACACGTTATGAGTGGAAATAGAGAAAATAGAGGAAATAGAGAAATGAGTTGTATGATTGTTAAACTATATGCACATTCCATACAGGAATCAAAAAGGCTTAAGTGTTCATTGAGGGCAGTAAAAACAACTGCAATGAATAAGTGTGCACAAAGTGAGACCTCTGAGAAAGACGGATACTGATTTCAGTCTTGGAAATAAATTAGTTGACAGACTTAAGAACACACACTAGACCTCTTAAGGAAAAAGAACTCCTCAGCAGTGCATTCAGACAACCAGCTAGCTGTCTTGAAACTCCAAAGTTACTTTTACAAACCAGGAAATCTACCTGAGATCTGCTGAAAGTGGCAGGAGCCAGTCTATAGCCAGGGAAGTTCATCTGACTATATACACCTTGAAGACCATCTTACTGAGCATGTACCTGGGTTCAATTTCAGGATTAAAAAGGAGGGGAGGGCATTCCACTGTTGGTCACCTACTTCATCCTTCCTGAATGAACTATAACAAGCAAGAATAAGCTACCACACCCTTCGTGGACTTTGTTCAACTCTTTGACTTTAATTTTCACAGTTTCAGAAAACTGCTAATCCCTCTTCTTAAGCCTGACTTCTTTCCAGAATTCCAGCTTAAATACTTACCTTCATTACAACGAAGAAAACCCAGCCTTGCTTAGACCCAAACTCTTTATAAACATCCTCTGACTCTGTGTTCCACTCAGCTCCTCAAACTTGTCCCTGGGAGTTGGCAGCTGACCTTGTTAAACTGTTAATCAGCCACCAAATCCTATACATTTTCTTTCACAAAATCTCTTACTTATTCTGTATTTCCTCTATCACTCCATATCTAGGCTTGTTAAAAATCATCTCCTACAGTGAAACTTGGCCTCCTCTACAATCCCTGATACTTTAATCTCCATAAAACAACATACACTTTGTAGACATCAGGGGCGCTCCAAGAGCCAGAATGATATTAAACTCCCTATGCTAACATTCCTAGTCTTCCATGCCTACCTCCTACTATAATCTAGTTAATGCTGTTTTTTTCTATATAGCCCTCTTTTTGTCCCATATTTTGGTGCTTTTTCTTATATTTTCCCCAAATGTTGACAATAACAGCACTAGAATTCAAGATTTCCTAAGCACTTAGCAATCTAAGTACTTAGACATTCAATATATTTTATGTGATATAAATATACTATCTAAGCAATTTATGCATTAACATAATAATTTACATATTAGCATTATGATGTGTTAGTATTATTAACATAATTTAACTATCTTAATTATCTATGCAAACAAACAGTCTATCCCACCAATTAAATCACATCCCTGGAGACTGTTGTTCCCTAGAGATAGGAAATACACAAGAATTGTTTCTGGAGTAAACGCTCTATCAACCTTACTTAGGAAGCTATTTTTGTTAGATTGTTCCTAAAAGAAATAAATTAACATGTGATACTGGAAGCAACACTATGGGTTAATTGGTAAATATAAACAAGAAGCTAATTGAGACTGCTTCCTAATGAGAGGTCATTGAGATGAAACCAGAGGTATGAAGCTGCTGGATTCATTGATTTGTAATTATTCAAAGGCTAAATTGACTTCAACTTAGCCTTGCTTCAACTTATACATTAGTTCCTAAGCATACTATCATGAATATTAATATGGTCATCTGATATTTGATAGTCTGCACAAAAAAAAAAAAAAAACAAATCATGGTTTTATTTCCTAGGAAAGTATACATTTTTGAAATCTTTTAAAGGAAGCTGCTAAAGACCACTGCTTTCTAATTAATGCCCTTCACTCCTTCCTCCCTAAGAAGAACCTTCAAATGCTGCAGAAAGAGCCTGCAATTGGGAGGTGGTATCAAGAAGAACAAGAGCTCAAGGCCAGCCTGAGCTAACTGAGTCCCTGTCTGAAAACAAAGAGAACTTGTAGAGCTGAAGAGCTTGTGTGGGCTAACAGGAGGAAATCATCTCTCACTAGCCTTTTATACAGGAGTCATAAATTAAGCCAAGATAAATTTGTCAGATTCACATAGGAAGTTCTTGGTTTTGACACCCTTCTTGGTTTCCTTCCAGTCAATATTATCAACCCATCTCCTCAAAGGTCCTACCCCATCTCCCAGATCAACAAAAGCCCAGAAATTAAAGCAGTAAACTCCTTAATAGATCCCTCTAATTTAAGATGCCTTCCTGGATCTATCTCACCAAATGGAATCGTCCGTTTGGGCATTTTAACCACACCACAGGCATTCTTACTTAGATTAAAACATGAGTCTCCCTGGTCTCTAGACATGCCTAGGCATGACCAGCAGACGCAATAAGATCCTTGGAGTTTCTCTAGTAACTGTGGGCGGAATCAACAGCAACCCTAAGAACAGGCATTCTTTTCTATTGTTGCTTTCTAACAGAACTAGGGCACACACATTTTTTATCATCATTTTACTTTTTATCGTTGAGGAAAAAAATTTACAGTCTAAATTTCAAGGCAGCTTATGCAATGATAGCTTTGGATGGCAGCAATAATACTCAGGTAAGATATTTAAGATGCAACTAATAGAGAAAAAAACCTGAGCTAAGTGGAAGCATTATGCAGAGTAAAATTGAACAAAATGCAAAATAAATGATTTTGTAATGATGTCCTCCTAAAACTTATAGCTCTTCATAGTGTTGATGGGGTGGAGGCTATTTCTACTAGTTTTATTTATATTTGAGCATTTAAATGACTTTTTGTAGAAAGCATTATGCCTTTCCCAAATACAGGAAGACTGAATACAAGATAGAGTTATTTCAAAATGTCTTTCATAAGTTAATTTTACAATTATCTGGCATTTTCTACTTCACTTTCCTTTCACGTAAGTCTTCATAAGACAATGATTCTGAAGGAAAAAAACATTGTCTTTTACTTTCAAAGATAATGTTAAAATATACACAAGTTTATTCTTGGGGAGTTCTTGGGTTTTAATGGTTTGCCTTTGGTATTTGTGTTGAATGTTCCTGGTGTCTGACTTGTATTCATGTAATTAGTGGCATCTACAAGACCATTTGCTGGGCTTACAGGTATCAGTGTATAGCTAAGAAATTTCCCTTTGTAAACTGCAAGACTTTTGGATCAATACAAATGGGTATTTTACAGCATATATGAAAACCACAGTCTGGGACGACTACTTCCTACTGAATTCCACAAAGCTTGCAATCAGAGAATATTGTATATCCTCTCTGGGCTCATTAATTAAAGGAAAAGAGGATAAACTAGAGGGAAGAAATATTAGTGAAGATGGCACAGAAATGCTGTCCCCTTAGCGCCTCCTATTCCAAAGACACACAAACACGCACCCCATTATCAGATATAAACTAGTAAAAGCAAGGGAAATGTAACTGTCACAAGACACAGCTTCTCAGGCTTCCACAGGCCTCATTCTTAATGTCCAAATCTACCCTTGCTTCAAGGATCTACCTGAACTCTCACCTTCTCCGCGATGGTGTCTGTTAGCTCTTGTTGACACACCTCCCACCCCCACCCGTACCCCTGCGTTTCTTACTGTTAGGAAAATCTATCAGTTTAGCGACTTCATACTGTCCAGAATAGTAAATAACATGTTCACATTTTATCACCTAGATTATCTGATGGATAGTAAAACGAATGCCCGTTAGGTGCTGAATTTGTAACAAATATTTAAACAAAACAGAAGCCTGAATCAAGAATAGATGTCCTCAAGGCTCACGGTGGGTGAGATCACCAAAACTGTGACTTTGATCTTATAAAGGCCACAACTTTGACCTACCAACAAGGGTATTGGTTCAATGTTTTGACCAGAAGAGCGGCCCACACCTCCACTGTATGGTCCTGTAAGAGGTAGTCCTAAGAAAGAACTCAGGTATTGGCAAGGGCAATCCTGCAGGTAAGAGTACCCAGGCCTGCTCTTGCAGGAAAGCTCCAGATGAGACGCCTGGAAGCTGTTTCTGAGAATGGGCATGAGCAACAGTGAGGAGGCTTGGGGGCTTCTTGGGCAATAGGAAAGGAGAGATGGATGTAGGTCTTTGTGCTTCTTTCTTCAATATAGTAGTAACTACACTATGAAGATGAACTTCTCAAGAATCTGTCTCTCCATCTCCCGGGCCCCTTCCCAGGAGGCTCTGCAGGAACCAGCCCATTGCCCCTTCTGGTAGCTTCTGCTGCCCATCCCCCACTCGCCCCGCCCCCTCGGCCTCGGGGTTCCAAGGGCGGTTGGTCGCAGAGCCACGGTCACTCGGCCAGTAGGAGCTGCGGGGCGCGCGGGCTGGACAGAACCGGCTCTAGACTTGAGTCTGGAAGCCGTGGAGAAGTTGTCGGAGGCGGGTCAGACCCGGCGTGAGGGAAGCTGGACTCCGGCCGGATGCCCTGGGGTCCGGGCGGAGTAGGAGGGTCTCGGGGTATGGCGGGGACAGGGGGCCCCGGCGCCTGGGGGGGGGGTCACCTGGGGTCGCGCGCGGCCCTGCGGGGTGTGGAGGGGCCCCGGGAGCCTGAGGCACCTTTCGCTCCGCCACCCTCGCCTGTCGACCGTGGCGAAAGGGGGCGAGGGGCCCGACCCTCCGGAGCTGCAGTGGCAGGCGCCCGGTGCTCGGTTTGTAGGCAGTGTAATTAGCTGATTGTAGTGCGGTGCTGACAATCACTAACTCCACTGCCATCAAAACAAGGCACAGCATCACCCGCCGCCCGCGGGGGAGGAGAAGCCGGCGGCTGCAGTCCCACTGATTCCGCAGAAAGCGGAGGCCGGAGCCAGGATGCGTCAGCGAGGGGCCGGGAGCACGAGGTCTAAGTGCAAGTAACCCTCGGAGACCGGCGGCCTCTTTTAGGGACCGTTCGGCTACCTGTGTGTACGAGCCAGGGCAAAACGGTTCAGTGATGTATAATGAGAATCGGTATACATCGGCCTTAACATTAAAAAAAAAAAAAAAAATGCCAGGAGGAGCCCCCCAGAACAGTTCCTGCTGCGCGCTGTGATTCACTGATTCACTGCCTGATTTCCACTTCTGAGAAAGCTATCACCAAGGCAGCGACTAGAGTCAACCACAGCTTGGCTGACGATTTGCTGGTCACAACCAATGGCTGAGAGCACCAACTAAAGACTGCATGCTTTTTTCTATGAGTCTAGTTACTAGGCAGTGTAGTTAGCTGATTGCTAGTAGTACCAATCACTAACCACACAGCCAGGTAAAAAGACTTCGATTCCTCCGACTGAGCCTCCTGTGCATCGCCTTTTTGGTGAGGACAAAGCCATAGGGAAATATTCTTAACCATCTACTAGCCCTTAGCTGCTAAGTATACAATGTATCAATATGTGTGGGGTACATTTTTTGGTGATTTTTAGATATATTGGAAAACAGAAATTATCCCTGAGCTGATTTGGTCATTATATTGACTTGTGATTAAAAACTAACACTATATTAATAACACTCTAAAATAAAAATAAAAATAAAGCGCCACGAAATTCTCAGCTACTGTGTCCGTTTCCTTTCCAAAAACTGGCTTTAGGATCTCCATCTCTGCTCCAGTCAACCCCTAAAGTAATTAAATGGTCAGTTGCTAGACAAGATCTCCAGGGAAGCATCTCACACATGATCGTGAATCTGTAAGGGTACGTTAAATGTTTTCATAATTTTCCACGGGGCGGGGGAACTCAGCCAGCTTTACGAGGCATATTTAAAGTGATAGCAATTGCGCTCTAGGCAGCTTTTGGTAGGAATAGTGAACACAATTTAAAACCAGCTTGTTTCCTAAGATCTCTAATAAAAGATTTGAGAGATTTTAAATCACAAAAGCTGTATCCTCTCGGCCCAGTTCTAGACTAGCGCATTATGCAGATGTATCAATGCAAACCTGAGAACTTCCCCAGAGGTAAGAGTGCGGAGCCTTGGCAATCTTGTCCAAAAGAGGGAGGCGCTCTTTAAAGCTCACATTATTGGGCTATTTGGGGGAGGAGGGGACGCGGGACGCTGAGGATCTAAGACACTCCAGGACTGTATACATCACAAAGTTGAGACTTTTACTCTTAAGGCTTGACTGACCCCGAAAGCTGTGACCTCGACAGAAGCCAGCTGCAGATGGGCCTCAAGCCCTCGAGGAACCTCAGATCCTACGGAAGAAGAAATACAGGCATTCCGGTGGTGGCAGTTACCGACCCGACGGTTCTCCAGTGGGGGCGGGGCGCCAGAGCTAAGGGAAGCGTCCTGAGTCACCATGGAAACGGGGCCCAGAAGCTGTCCTAGAAGCAAGAAGGGATCCCAGGAAATCTGCTCCCCTGGATTACTGGTGTTCACCGGCTGCTCTGAGCAGGATGCCAACTTGGCTAAGCAGTTTTGGCTCGGGGCGTCCATGTACCCAACTACCGAATCTCAGCTGGTGCTGACCCGAGGCAGCAGTCAGAGGCTACCGGTGGCGCGGAACTCTAAAGTCCGCGTGAGTGGTGAGTAGCAAGGCTGCCTCCTGGAAGGGGAAACTGTCGGGTCTAATTGTGGAAGAATCAGTTGAGAAGTACAAAGAAGCAGAAACAAGCAGTAATAGGTATATGCAAATACATAAACAACTCTGAAACTACTGCAATTCTCCGCTCATTGTTACATATCAAATTTCATTCTAGAGCTGGAAAGATGGCTCAGTGGTTAAGAGCACTGACTGCTCTTCCAGAGGTCCTGAGTTCAATTCCCAGCAACCACATGGTGGCTCACAACCATCTGTAATGGAATCCGATGCCCGTGTACTCATATAAATAAAATGAAAATCTTTTTTAAAAAAATACATTCTAAGAGTCCCTTAAATGATAGCTTTCTTTTATTTGGCAAAGAGGATGGGTTAATCTAAGGAAATGGTGCTTAGATTAGGAAAGCATTTACATAATTTTTGAGTTCAAACTTAAAAGCCCAAGAAAAAGTTGTCGGCAGAGTCTAATCTAGGAACCCCGTTCCCTGGCTAACAAGCCTTCAGCCAAGGATGTATAAAGTGCTCTTATCCATGGTAACTGAACCAGGACAACATTTATCAAACACAGTAGGGAAAGTTCTCACTTTGCATTATAAAAAGGACAGCCAGATATCAACTATTACAGAAATGAAGTTGTCTAATGCCTGGTTAGTTTTCAAGGATGGAACTCCACCTTTTACTTGGTTTTAAATATGTATGGAATGTTATGATAGGACACAGTAATAGTGGTGGTCAGATGTGGAAATGGTAGGGAGACAAAAATATACATGTGAAATAAACTCAGTATTTTAATAAAGTAAAAAAAGTGCTCTTATTCAATATTAATAGGTATAGAAAATTAAAATACTGTACATGCCAGATTTTCCAATAACTTTCTCTCCATTTGTATTTCTTAGAGAAAAATTCTGTCCAGCCCTTTCCCTTTGATCACAACAGTAAGTACCAAGTTTTAATGCCCTTTTATAGGTAGACTCCCCAGATTATCTTAGAATTCCTAGAGGCATACATTTACACTGTGGTATAACTAAGCTGCATACCCCACACCTTACCTCAGGGCCCAAACACTCACCCAGAAGATAACTTTCTGGCCCCACAGGCACTTTGTCTCTAGCATCCCTGGCCCCACAGGCACTTTCTCTTTAGAGGCTGTTTCTTATCTCCACTCATGCTTTACTCATCATCTAAAGGGATGGGAGGGCTCCTGATGTCATGAATAATTAATGGAGTCTTCAGTTATTTACCAATCATTATAAAGTTTCAAGACGCTATGCAATGGTGGCACACACCTTTAATCCCAGCACTTGGGAGGCAAAGGCGGGCGGATTTCTGAGTTGGAGGCCAGCCTGGTGTACAGAGTGAGTTCCAGGACAGCCAGGGCTATACAGAGAAACCCTGTCTCGAAAAATAAATAAATAAATAAATAAATAAATAAATAAATAAATAAAGTTTCAAGACACTTGTGTCCCTTCCTACTCTATTTACCCATATTCAATTGCATGTAAAAACTATAAGAATTATGGCAAAGTTATATCAGATTAAATTTGGCTTTATTTTCTCTAGAGGATGCGGTTATCTTTGCTAAAGCCCAAAAGATTCAGGAATCTGAAGAGAAAGCCAAGTTTCTCCAAATGGTGAGCCAGTGCTTCATTCTCTTCTGGTTCTCACTACATTTCTACATCACATTGATAAATATTGCTTGTTTTTGTTGAGGACATTTTATTTTTAAATACATGCAAATAAAATGTGTTACTTCAGCTAGCTCAGCCTTGAAAAGCTCTTTTTTTTTTTTTAAATTAAGAATTTAGGGCTAGAGAGGTGGTTCAATTGTTGAGTGCTCGTTCTCTCAAAGGACTCATTTGGTTCCCAGTGCCCATAAAAGATGGCTTATTACTGCCTGTAACTCCAGTTTCAGAGGTTCTAATGCTTTGTTCTATCCTCTGTGGGCACGAGGGGACACACACACACAAATCTTTTAAAAAGCCAGCCCTAGTAGCACAGACTTTTATTCCCAACCAGTAGAGAAGTAGAGGCAAGAGAATCAAAAGTTAAGGCTAGGTGCTGGTAGAGTGGTCAATGATTAAGGGTACTTGCTATGCAAGGATGGGACTTGTGTTAAAATAATCTCCAGAGCTCTTAAAAACAAACAAACAAACAAAAAGGTATAGATGCATGCCATTGAAACTCCAGTGCTATGGGGGATGGAGACAGGAAGATTAAGCCATCTCTCCAGCCCCTGACAGGGCTCTTATCTACCACATAGAAGGCCCTGGGATGTGCTTTAAAAAAAAGAAAAAAAGAAAGAAAGATAGGAAGAAAGAAAGAAAGAAAGAAAGAAAGAAGCTACATTCTATTAAATGCTGGTTATTCTTAATCTCTGCCAAAGCTCACAGAAATATCAAAAACAGAAATCAACAGACTAACTTTTCAAAAGAGCCTCAAGCTGGAGAGATGGCTCAGTGGTTAAGAGCACTGACTGCTCTTCCAAAGGTCCTGAGTCCAATTCCCAGCAACTACATGGTGGCTCACAACCATCTGTAAAGGGATCTGATGCCCTCTTCTGGTGTGTCTGGAAACAGCTACAGTATGCTCATATAAATTAAAAAAAAAATCAAAAAAGCCTCAAACCATACACAATAGTCTACAAACAAAAATACTTTTAAAATGGTAAAGTTGTTGTCTTAATAGGTCAAAACCAAGTGAACCAAAGCAAGAGTCTGTCGTCTGGCCCTGTTTTGACTAAAAGCTGATAGTAAACACATGGGTGTCCTGAAGCCTCTCTTTGGCAGCCACATGATACAATTAGAGCTTCTAACTCCGAAGTTACTGCCATGATTAATAGCAACACTTTAGTTCATGAAGAACCTCTATTCCAGTAACTATTCCTTGACCATCAAGGCAGAGATAGAATGACTATTTTGGCCTAATGCATTTAATCACTGAACATATTGGCAAACTCTAAAGGGCATACTGGGAATTCTACATAAATTACAGATTAATTCACTTGACTCTTCTGGCCACAACAATTCACTTTGAAGATTACTGGTGATTATTTTAAACAAATTAAGTGATTAAATTAATTAGCATTTCCTTCTCTTTTTAGAATATTATGTACCAGATCTTGTCTGAAACGCCCCCCAAAAAGAATATTATATACTCTATATTTATACAGTAATCTTAAAAGTTCTTAAAAAGAATATCTGTATGTAAGAGAGTGCATGTGGGCACATCTCCCACTCCATACATGTCAAGGCCACGGGATAATTTTTAGGAGTTAGTTCTCAGCTTTGACCTTGTTGAAAGTCCTTCTTCTTTCTGCTGCTGGCTATTCAGCTGCTGGTGACTGGTCAATTTCCAGAAGATTGTGTCTCTGCCTCCATCTTGCTGTGATTCCACATTGGTACTATTACATCTGGCCTTAACAATGAGCTCCAGGATCAAATGGGCTATCAGAATTTCAGGGCTAGTGCCTGTACCCCTGAGCTATCCCCTCACTCTCTACAGGGATCATCTTTTTATTTTTTAAATCACATTTATTTGTATGTATGTGTGCACTGTGGTGTATGTGTGTATGTATGTATGTGTGTACGTATGTGTGTGTTGTGGTGTATGTGTGTATGTATGTGTTGTGGTATATATGTGTATGTGTGTGCTGTTGTATATTGTGTATGTGTGTGCTGTGGTGTATGTGTGAATGTGTGTATGTGTGTGCTGTGGTGTATGTGTGTATGTGTGTGCTGTGGTGTATGTGTGTATGTGTGTGCTGTGGTGTATGTGTGTATGTATGTATGTGTGTGCTGTGGTGTATGTGTATGCTGTGGTGTATGTGTGTATGTATGTGTGTATGTGGTGTATATGTGTATGTTATGTGTGTGCTGTGGTGTATGTGTGTGTGTGTGTGTGTGTGTGTGTGTGTTTGTAGGACACATAGCTTGTAGGAGTGGGTTCTCTCCTTCTACCATGTGGGTGCCTGGGATCAAACTCAGGTCACTAGGCTTTGGGGCAAGTGCCTTTACTCAATGGGATACCTTTCTGATCCTTTGATAGGGATTTTTTAAGCCTAATTTTCATTAGAGCTGGGAGTGTATCTCAGTGATAGTACTTACTTGCCTAGCATGCATGAAACCATAAATTTAATTCACCTCTCTCTCTCTCTCTCTCTCTCTCTCTCTCTCTCTCTCTCTCTCTGTGTGTGTGTGTGTGTGTGTGTGTGTGTGTGTGTGTGTGTGTGTGTGTGTGTGAGAGAGAGAGAGAGAGAGAGAGAGAGAGAGAGACCTTTGAGCCAGTGAATTGTCCTTATAATCCCAACAGTTGGGAGGCTAAGGCAGAAAAAGACTCATTATTTGAGGTCAGCCTGAACTGTAGTGATTTCCAGGCCATTCAACTGCTTTAGTACTTTTGGAATTCAATTTTCATTGTGCTTCATTTTGGGAAGGAGTTAGAAATAAAGGTTAAAGACAGACTTAATAGCCAATTTTATCAGCCTTTTTCAAACAGTAAGAATGATGTGACTTACAAAGAACTGTAATGTTATAGACAAGATATAACCAATTGTAGAACAGATATAAGTAATCATAGAACAAGCTTCCATGCCTTGTGTCCTTTAATTTCTTAACTACTCAGTTCCACATACTTATTGAAAGCCAGCTTAGTACCTGTAGTGCATAATATGCTGGACCACAAAGATAGGACAGGAGGCAGCCAACAATTATGATGTATCCTTATGTTAGATATATGTCTATGACAGTACAAGAACACATTAAACTAGGCATAGAAGAGTGCCCTTTAATCCCACCATTTAGGAGGTTTCAGGGAACAGATGAAGTTCCTAGTAAATTATTTGATATGAGAGTAGACATGCTGACCTCAATGCCTCAGACCCATGGGAATGGCAAAGCCTTCCCCTGGTCCTTGTTGGCAGGGTGTTGAGAAAGTGTAGCTCACTGATTCCTCCTCCTAGATGTTTGCAGCTTGAGACTTCTCCCCTAAGTAGAACTCCCTACCAAGATTTGCTAGACCTGACTCCTTGTTTGGTTTTATATAATAACCCTCCCTCCTCATTCAGCTGTATAAAAGAAGCTGAGTTTCTCTGCTGCTTCAACTCTTCTAGAGTGCATACTGTCTGATCCAAGCCCCGCCCTCCCTCTGTGTGTGTGTGTGTGTGTGTGTGTGTGTGTGTGCGCGCGCATGCGTGTGTGTGTGTGTGTGTGTGTGTGTGTGTGTGTGTTTTCTGCATTCCTTTGTAGCTCCAGTTTTGTTTCGAGAACTCAGACACATGGGTCACTGCAGGAGGTAGAGGAAGGAAGTTCATGAGTTATAGTCAATCAGCCTGAACTATATATAGTAGATCACTATTTCAAAAAACAAAACTATCAGGTATGGTGGAACATGTCCTTAACACCTATACTTGGGAAGCAGAAGCAGGCAGGCATCTATAAATTCAAGACCAACCTAGTCTACATACATAGCAAGTTCCCAGCTACATAGTGAGATCCTGTATCAAAAACAGGAACAACAACAACAACAACAACAACAACAAATTGCATTGAAGGTCAAAATAAAGGTTAAGAACTGAAGAAACCTTTCCAAACCACTGAGTTTTGAAGATTGCTTCTTCCATCTGCAGTATACTTCCTCATCGTGAAAATGCCTTCCTCATCTGCCTTCAAGGCTTGGCTCCCATAACATCTTCTGAAAAGCTTTCTTTCCCAGGGGTTACTTAGAAACTAGCTGGGTGAGCAGCTGTCTTCTCAGTGCTTAATAGAAAGTTAGAAATGTTCTCCCAGAGTGCTGCTTCGAAGGCTCTGATCTGTACTTCTGTCAATTACCCATGCTTCTCTGTCCTACTAGATTGTAGGTACTGTAACTTTGGAGATCACAGGTTGGAAAAGAAGCCTAACTCAGCCACTTACTGCTTATGTGACTTTGAGCAATGTATTTGAACTCTATCATAGTCAATTTCATCAAATAGTAAAGAAGAAATTATTTTTAAAATATCCACCTAATAGAATTGATAAAATCTATATAAAGCACCTGGTCATAGTTTTCCTTCCATAATTGTCACTCGTAAAAGGTAGAAGTCATGTCTCATTTGCTTCACCCAATGTCTTTCTGGATATTGAAATTCAAATATTTGTCTATATTAGCCAGTGAACATATAATCTGTATAATTAATCTAATTACTGGCTGGATGACTGCATACACAGTGTTGTTTGCTGCTGCTGTTGGCAGTGGTATATTTTGTTACTGTTGTTTGGGGATCCTGGAGGTTGAACACAGGGCCACAGCTATGCTTCCTACCGTGCTACCAGCTGTGTGATAGACCAAGTTAGTCCTTCCCATGTAGACTCATCTGGAAATTTTTCTGGGTTGAAAACCTTTTGCAAGGATCCTTCCAAATGCACAGGCATATCTCCTGTCTTGTGTTTTTATCTCATGGGTCTTGATACCAAGGGAAAGAATGTGGCACCATTAAATATTAAAACAGAATCTAGTTTGGGATACTTCTGCTTTTCTGAGTCTACCTTACCCTCTCTGCACTGTTGCTACCACCATCTATAATTTGTAATTTAATGGTAGAAAATAAATGGGATAAGGGATGGGTGGGGATTTTGCTTTTTTTTTTTTTTTTTT
>NW_022196906.1:45090104-45119048 GCF_008632895.1 Mastomys coucha | reverse complement strand
AATCTGCCTGCCTCTGCCTCCCAAGTGCTGGGATTAAAGGCGTGCGCCACCACCACCCGGCAGGATTTTGCTAATAAAACTTTATATTACCTATTTAATTGAATTTTCCATATTGTGAAAATACATATCAATAAGCATATTCCAGGTATGTTTTATCTTAAAGGGATGAAAAACATTCCCTGTATATTCTCTTGAAGGTATATTCAGCCATGTTCTTAATATTAATGGAAACCTGGAAGTTTATCTTCCATCCCTCTGAGAGTGGCTTTATAGCCCTCTTTCCCAACAGATATTGATTTTTTTCACTGGCCAAGTTTTTAAACTTTAATGTTACTTTCCATTTTAGAATATTTTCCAGGTATACATTATAAATGCTTTTTGTTAGTGGGCAAAATGCTATTAATCACAACTACTATTTCAATGATGGATATCAATGGCAGGAAATCAAAAACAATTGAGTATGTCAAGATTAAATAGCTTACTGTATCCATAAAGGAAGCCTTATAGCACTGTACTGGACCATTATTTTTCCTTTGAGAGTTTTAAGTAGTCCGAAAACATTATAATAAATGAATAGTCAGCTAATTCTTTGAAATCATGAAACTAATTTGCTTTCTAGTTTTGACACCTTAAGAAAGCTCTTTAGCTGATTATCTCTTTATGAAAAGAATTATATGTAATTTATTTGCTAGGAGAGTGAAGAGGAGGTCAGAACAATATTTCAAGGCACATATATAGAAAGAACCAGACTGGGTGTTGTACTGGGAATGGGCTTTCAGTTACACATCCTATGCAATCAACACTGACCATACCTAACTCTCCCCAGAAGTTTGTTACATGGTCCTTGCTTGAGCCAGAAGCCAGTTCTATCATGATTGCAGGACTCTTAGAATCTTAGAAGCCTCATGTTTCCTAGGCCTCATGGTGTGAGATGAAAAATGTTCAACATTATTGTCTAACATCCTACACTTCCATAGTAGTAAAAAGGACACTTAGAATCATTATGTCAGCTGCAAAGAGGCAACGAATGATAACAACGTGTCCTTGGAGTTGCTGCTGGGACATTCTGATAGAAGAAAATCCTTGCATGTGTCAGAGTCTTAAGAATGGGTTTCCCAGATAAATCTAAAGGGTCCTGGAAGTTGTGTAACCTGACCTAACGTAAAATAATATTTATGAAATTCTTTTTCTACCATTAAAAGAAGACAATAGGATGTGCTGGATTTCTTCTCAATAACAAAACATATTTAGTTAGTCCCATTTTGCTGTTCCTGTTTCATCCCAGCATACAACTGGAACGTAAGAGCAGATTGCACTGCATGTCCATCAGATGTTTTGGAAGCAAATGTTGAAAGACTAGTACATTCTTCTCATTTTATATTATCTTTAATATCACATTGTTTTTAAAATTATTCAGAATTGGGCTGGAGAGATGACTCAACAGTTAAGAGCACTGACTGCTCTTCCAGAGGTCCTGAGTTCAATTCCCAGCAACCACATGGTGGCTCACAATCATCTGTAATGCGATCCAATGCCCTCTTCTAGTGAGCAACAGTGTACTAATAAATGAAATAAATAAATCTTTAAAAATTATTCAAATTAGGGAAAATTTGGGGGTGACAAAAGTTGCCTCAGTCTTCCTATACCATCCATGAAAACACATTTGGAAAAAGAAACAGCTGTGCGGTCAAATATCTGAATTCATTTGCCCCATAAAAATTCATCCCTAGAATTATTTAGGGCTTTCACTCAAATGCGTCTCCTTCTCTTTTTTCAAAGATTTTTGTCTCCCATGCACTTGACCAGAAGAACAAAATGAAAGCATTTCAAACTATTAGATAAGGACTCATATTAACCATCTACTTATAAAATATAAGTAAATAAAACTACTGGATGTAAAATGATGCAAAAAGGTCATCTTGAATGAATGAGTCATTTGAAGACATGCACAAAGCAGTTTAAATTTTTGAGTTGTCAAACACATAAATCTTGGGCTGAGCACATTATGATTTTCTGCCTTCATGTTTCATTTTACTGCCACAAGCATTATATGTGTGGATACACTCATGCTATAAACAATATACACTGATATATATATATATACACATATATATATATACACACACATATATATATATATATGTCCTTGTATGTATAACTTTGCGACTTTAAATAGCCTCCATGTCCTGAAGTGTTGCCTAATGTCACTAAGTGTAAAACAATCGTGATGTGACTTATGTAGAAGATGCACACATTATATGAGCCTTGCTCAGGCCTGAGTTACCATGCTATTGGCTCTAAGTTCTATGTTGATGATAAATCAACAATGTATTTTAAAACAGAAACACACATAAAACATGTATAGTTCCAAACATGAAATTGTGTAACCAAAGGCTATCAGGGACCTAAGAGCAATAGCTTCCTAGACATTCACTCATGGTTTGCAGTGACTTTCTAGAACATAACTAATGCAAGTAATAGTAATGACGTGTACTCCTAGAATAGGTCTAATCATAGTTTAAATTTGCAAAGGTATCTTCCTCCTACCACACCTCCTCACATCACCTTACCACAGTTACCCCTTAGTGAAGCTTGTGCAATGGTCATTTGAACCACTTGTACTTCCAAGAACCAACCAAAGATAAAAGGTAGCTCTTGGCTGTGGTGAGAATGTTTTCTATATTGTGGGTCACTGAGGTTTCTAATAGCAAACTGTCTAGTAGACATGATAGATGTTGATGTGGGCAATGATATTTGTATCTCTTGAATTGGGCATTGTCTGGGTGTCACTCCAGACACATGAGGACCCGCCCCTGAAATGAAGGTTCATGGGGCTAAACTAAACTTTATAGGATGTTGTCCAGAAGCAACTGGAATGCTGTTGGCTTAAGAGATGTAAGCAAATTAGAGATCAAAGCCAATACACAATTCCAAGTTCAAGAAGGGCCAAGAAAATCTGTAAAAGATAAAATGAGCAAAGGAATGCAAGGTTAAGAGCCTCTGCTTTGGGGAATTGTTCAAGATTTATTCAAAACATATTACTTGCGTCAGGCATTGTGCTAGGCACTACAAGTAGAAATTAACAACACAAAATATGTTATAAAGATACAAACTTAGCCCTTGCATGAAACTTTCAGTCTAATCAGAGAGAGATAAATGTGTTATTAAAGCAGAAGTAGAGAAGTGATGTTAAAGCAGTCTTTTTAAAAAACACAACCATGTTTGCCCTTCATTCATGTGTGTGTGTGTGTGTGTGTGTGTGTGTGTGTGAGAGAGAGAGAGAGAGAGAGAGAGAGAGAGAGAGAGAGAGAGAGAGAGGGAGGAGAGAGAGAGAGATTGGTTTTTGGATCAGGGAGGGACATGACACACAGTCTTACTACTCTGTGGCCCAAGATGGCCTGGAACTTATAGCAACCCTCCTGCCTCAGCCTCCTTAGTGATAGTTACAGACATGAGCCACTACAATTGGCTGTGAGTGAAAGTTTTAAAATAAGAACTATATTCTTCAGACAATTATCATTGATTTTTCTATTCATATATATGTAACACAACTAAAAATAAATATGTACCAGAGCCAATAAAAATATTTTTCCTCACTAACAAAAATCATACTTAATTGAAATCTACATTATTTTTCAAGTCTATATTTAAAGTTTTTTTTTGTATTGATTCTCTCTTATGGAATGACTGGTAAGTTTCTTCATTTTAATAAATTGCCATTTTTAAAATGAAGCTTATATATGCCAGAGCAGGGAAACTGAGCCAAGATCAAGCAATTTCCAAGAAGTATGGAATGGTCTTAGGTCTGCATCTTTTCCCTGCAAGTCAGCATTCTTGCATCCTCTGATTAATAACCCTCTATCATGATCCATCCATTCCCACAGATCACTGCAGTTAGTTCTGTTTTCAAAACTCAGCTTGCTTCTAGAGAAACACTTTTCAGTGATTATTCAGCCGGTCTTTTAAAGATGCAGTAGACTATTTGAGAGCCAACAGTTCTGCATTTTATTATGATAGTGAATATAAATTCACACTGCGCCAAACACAGCGTCTACGTGGCACATTCCAGTCAGCAGGCACAGAGAATGACAAGCTCATGGCTGAAGCTGAGAGGAACATATTGTCTTTTGCAATCAAGTCCAGCTAGGCAGGCTCTTTCTTTTAGTCATAATTTTGTCTTAAGCCAATCACACTTACCTTCCTTAAGATTGCATTTGTAACATACAAGTGAAATTTGGTCTAACAAGGATTAAGAACCTGTAAAGACAAGAACTGTTTAAGTCCTGACCATAGACACAGAATTACACATTAAATGATGGCACCTTAAGAAAATGAAGATTACAAAATATTCTTAATCTCTATAAAACCATAGAACATTGATTATGCTTATGTAACATTCTAAATTTGAAGTGTAATTCCCAGTTTTAGCTAATATAATAAAAACCCTATCACAAATACTCATTTATATTAACCATAACCACTGTAACTTTTACACAACAGCTTTACCAATTAATCATGCTTTTGCAAAGTACCAACTGTAAAAAAAATTAATTTTGACCAAGGATGACTGTAGACTGGATTAGATGGCCTGTGTCTAAGCCTGCCACACATACCACAGCATAAATTTCTCTGTGATAACAGAAATGATTCTCTTCACAATAGTTGATGATGTTCTTCTTTATTGAAATGAACACTGAATGGCATCCCTCCCTCCCCCTGCCCCATCCCTTTCTCAAAAGCTCTAGCACCTGCTTGAGGTCACACACGCGTGGAGTGTGGTGGAGTCAACTAGATCTAGAAACAAGTTCAGATCCTGCACTTTGCCAGTTACTACTTGGTTTAGTGACCCCGAGCAAAGATGTCTATTTTTCTGTGAAAGGAATAGCAAATGTTGTGAAATTAAGCTATCACACAGCTTGATGCCTGAAAGTTACTCTATGAAAATGTGTTTCAAGCCCTCTCTGATCTTCTTTTCTCCTCCCATTCTTTACATTTGAGAGGATTAAAAGAAGCTTTTCCTCTCATAATAATGATGTTTAATAGCTATAACTTAAGTGCCCAGCATTTGCCATTCATTACATTAAACATTTTTATCATCTCCAGCTTTCACAACTTTCCTCAGAGAAGACAAACAAGATCCAGGAAAGTGTTCCTTTGATTTGTCCAAGGCAACAAACCTCTGGCCTATGTTAGTGATCACAGCTGGAGGGAGAGGAGGAGTTGGGGGTCATAGTTAAGATACTACCTGTCATTAATCTCAACGCAAAATTGGGATTCAAGCCCAAACATCTGACTTCATTAACCCATGTGGCCACTTAAATTGTCTGGCTTTGAGAAGAAGAGACAACTAAATGCTTTAACTTCAGAGAGATACTAAAATCTATTAAGCACCCAGTGCACACTGAATTTATATATTATCATTGTATTTTAACTTCATGTAATCAAGTGTTAGCTCCCATTTATTTTTTCAGGAATAGCATAAATATAAGTATACACATAATTACCAAAAATTAATGTTTTAAATGATATGATCCCCTTAGAATATTGTTTTAGGGGTTAATTACATTATCATAATGTTTTTATAAATATAAATTTCCAAAAAAATAAGCCATCCAAAACATGGTTGAAAATGAGCTACTCATGAGGTAAATTGCAAGGCTCTCGTCTCACCATTGGACAGCATTTAGCTTTCCTGGAAGAGATTTCTTAGAATAGGTCACATTTTGTTCAGAGGACACGGTTGTTTACAATAGTTTGGTTATTCATTCCCAGGAAACATGTTCAGGAAGCAGAAATCAAATCTCATTTGAAATCTTTGTGTCTGGGGTTGTACATTATAAAACTAATTAGTTACTAAAATTTATTCTGATAAAAAGGACCCAAAGTCCGAGAAAAAGTGGATATATTTTTGTCCTGTTGTTTTTAAATCTCATTTCTATTCATCTTTTCATACTAGAAGCATGTGACAACTCAACTTTCCTAACAGGTCCCAAGAGTTACACAGAAAGGAATTATACAGTTTTGCTTGTAGGAGGATTTTACAACTAAATTTACCCACTGTTTTATTTTCATTTTCTAAAATGTAGGGGTCTGTACATGGCTGCTACTTGTGTACTACACAAATACAATGATTCCATCCACACACATCATGACTTGAGCAATATAAGCCAATAGAAACTCATGAAGAATCACATACTAGCCATTCCTGAGCACTAAGGAAAGAAAGATGGTAAGGTTCTAAAAGAGATTCACAGCAACTAAGAAAGTGGGGTGAGGAAGAGCACAGAGTAAGGTGCAGCATGGTATGCAGCCAGGACCGTACTGTCAGACGCTGCTCTAGCCCACCTATAACAATTAATAGGAAATACGAAAGCGTGCTGTTTTCTTTTTGCTTTTTCTTTCCTATCTTATTTTTTATTAGGTATTTTCTTTATTTACATTTCAAATGTTATCTTCTTTCCTGGTTTCCCCTCCGGAAAAAAAATATATTCCCTTCCCCCTCCCCTCCCCCTGCTCACCAACCCACCTTCTCCCACTTCCTGGCCCTGGCATTCCCCTACACTGGGGCATAGAGCCTTCACAGGACCAAGGGCCTCTCCTCCCATTGATGACAGACTAGGCCATCCTCTGCTACATATGCAGCTTGAGCCATGAGTCCCATCATGTATACTCTTTGGTTGGCGGTTTAGTCCCTAGAAGCTCTGGGTACTGGTTAGTTCATATTGTTGTTTGTCCTATGGGGATGCAAACCCCCTTCAGCTCCCAGGATCCTTTCTCTAGCTCCTTCATTGGGGACCCTGTGCTCAGTCCAATGGATGGCTGTGTGCATCGACTTCTGTATTTGTCAGGCACTGGCAGAGCCTCTCAGGAGACAGCTAGATCAGGCTCCTGTCAGTCATCACTTGCTGGCATCCACAATAGTGTCTGGGTTTGGTGATTGTAAATGGGAAGGATCCCCAGGTGGGGAAGTCTCTGGATTGTCCTTCCTTCAGTCTCTGCTCCATACTTGTCTCTGCAACTCCTTCCATGGGTATTTTGTTCCCCCTTCTAAGAAGGATCAAAGTATCCACATTTTGGTCTTCCTTCTTGAGTTTTCTTGTGGTTTGTGGATTGTATCTTGGGTATTCTGCATGCTCAGTTTTCAAATGCACATGTTTCTTACATTCACTGTGATTCAGGTGATTGCCTAGATGCTAGATACAAAGTACAAATCTTCCAAAACATTAAAACTTTGTAGGTTCATAAGGGGAAATTAGGCTGGGGATGATGTTGCATGCCTATAATGGTGACACCCAGGAAACACAGGTAAACATGAGTTCAAGGTCAACCTATTTCACATAGAGAGCTTCAGGCTGACCAGGGCTACAGAGTGAGACTGTCTCAAAAGGAGTTTTAAAATAAGTAAAAGGTAAAATTCATACAATTTAGTGCAAATCAAAAGCACCAAGTAGGCCTGGCCCAGCTGTTGATAACAGCTGCCAATCATGGGCCCTCTTCTCCTCTGTGTCTCAGGGCTCTTGATGTCACTAGCTTCTTCCATTGAGTCCTATAGACTGGAGAATAATCCTGGAATTAGCAATGTACAGCTCCGATGGTTTTGTATTCCTTGCTTCCTCTCTAAACCTCTGAATCCCCATTCCCACACATACCCAAGATTTCAGTTCTGGTCTCTCAGGTTCTACTAAACCCATCATGGCGTGCTAGAAACTATTCACTTGAGTTTTTCTCCATAAGCCCGCAGTCAATTTCCAAGCCCAAACTGTAGCTTGTTCAGCCACTAACACAGCCATGTGCTTATCATGAGTTAGAATGCACATATTTAAAAAAAAAAAAAGGAATCCTAAACCCTCAGCATTTCAGAATGATATGATTTGGAAATCTGTTTAATATAGATAAAATTAGTTAAGATGGAATCACACTGGAATAGAGTGGCCCCTAATCCAATATAATTGATGTTATCAGAGGGTTACCCTAACTAACTAGCCGAGAAAAGGAAGATCAATAAGTATAGAAAAGGGGATATGACAGGGTTATGTTGGGTGAATATGAGCAAAATTCATTATATACACATATGGAAATATCAAAGGAACCACATTGTACATAATATATGCTAATAAAAATGTTAAAATGGACATGGTAAACAAGGGATTTTTTGAAGTGAAGCCAGATACACAAGGGAGAATGCCACACGACAGCAAAGGCAGAGACCATAGTTCTGTTAGCCAAGGAAGGAATGGCATAGATGGTCAGGTGACCACCAGACCCTACGGAGAGGCCCAGAAATCAAATTCCGAGGAATCAGGGCCTTGCAGCCTCCCTGGATCTGGACTGCTAGCCTCCAGAACTGCAAGACAAAGTGTTGTTCCAAAGCAAGCAAGCAACGAGTGCCCAAGTATGATGCACAGTACATTCAGATAGATGGACTGACGAGATTTTCCCCATCTCTGAAAAGCGAGTGTTTCATTCTCACTTGTATTTCTTTCTTCTAGCCTCCTTCTAAGCAATGTTCTTTTCCCTGCATTTGTCTGGTCTATAATTGTATGTATCTTCATCCCTGTGGTAAATTAGGTTTTATGTTTATGAAAACTTATCTAGTGTACAAATCTGATACCTAGGACAGTAAAAGGAGAGATACTGGAAAAAATGCAAACAGCCTTTGGCTGTGCACTTGGGCAGCCATATCTAACTGCCATCTAGCGCTAATTACCTTTGGTGGCCAATAGCACAGATTTTGTCTTCAAGGTCTGGGATCAAATCCAATCTGCCATTGGACAGCTTAGGTAAACTGTTTACTATGCTTCAGTTTACCCTTCTATCAAAACGAGCGGAAAGTGTCAATTTCCTGAATTGTTAAAATCATAATGAAATGTTTTAAAGCTCTTAGGATAGTTCATATGGTAAGATCTAAATAGAAGTCGGTTGCTATGGGCAAATAAAATCTGTACACTTCAAATCAAAATCAAATTATTTTTCATAAGCCTCATGTGGAAAACATATCTTAACATCCTGCTAATACCAAAAGAAAAGGGGAAATTCCACTTTCCACAGAGACACGTGTTAAGTCAAAAGGTGTTGTGGGAAGTATTAAAAAAGATCACCCCTCAATCTCTCCTGCCCTACTGGACCACGTTCCACTCTAGGGCTGGTACTGGCCGGCCTCAACACTATGTCCCAGTGGGGTCCTGCTATTCTTTCCCAGTTTTTGAGTTCATCTCACTTACATGCAATGCCCCACACACCCCACAGTCATCTAGCGCCTAGTTACCTGGTAGAAACATGACTCTTAATGCTTAATTATCCAATCAGGTTTATATATCAATAAGATCACAATTTACAAGATGCCAATACAATAATTTCAGAGCCAAATGATAAAGGTAATGCTTTAACCCAATTATTCTAACCTTGTAAAAACCTTAGCTACTTGTGACTGTTTAAAACTACACTGGATCTGGTTGATCTTCCTGTTCATCTGCCTGCATGTTGATTTCTCTCCACTCTCTGATCTCTGACCTGTCTCCTAAACTTCTAGCTCCGCCTTTCTATTCCTGTCCAATCACAGGCCTGTCACTGCCCTAATGTGATTGGACAGAGAGAATGCTGCAACAAAAAGGGTCACCTTTTTCTTTTTCTTTAAATAGGCCAAAAAGAGAGAAGAGATTCTCCAACTTTTAAGGAAACAAAGAGAGGACAGGATCGAGGTAAGAATGATGGCAAAGCTCTGGATAGCTGTCTGATGGCATGGAGAGTCTGTGGAGAAATGTTCAGGGGCTAGGCAGACTGGCCCTTTAAATCAATCCTCTCGTGCCTCGAGTCTTCTATGCATCCAAGACTGGGAAAACACGGAAACTAAACAACTGGACAAGCCATAAGCCAGAGGCATCTCCAGAAGTTTGTAACTCCAGTGGCAGAAGGAAGAAGGCATAACTGTCAGGGGAATCTGTTATTCACATAGCATAAATTTGTAGGCTATTAACATGGGCTACTTCATTGCTAATGATTTTACAATGGTTGATCTTTGTAGACTATACATAAGAAGAATCAAGTGACTAAAACCTTTATAAAAAAATAACTCACTAGAAACACATGGATGTTCAAATATGCATTTCTGAATGAGCTTCAAATTCTAATCTGAACATTTCTGACAGAAAGCATAGTTTTCAGATGTAAGAAACTGGTCTTTCTAGGCCCTAATGATTTTTACCTTAGGTTGTTTTCAATTTAATAAATTTCAGAAGTAAACATTTTCTTTTTTTATTTTTTCTAGAAAGAACTGATTTCATTACCTTATAAACCTAAGGCCAAAGTGCCCAAATCAAAGTAAGTTTACTTCCAAAAACATCCTCATCTTTTTACTTAGTGACTTTAAAAAGAACTTTTTGTTTGGCTCCTACCAACAATCTTCTAAAAGCTCATACCACTATGTTAGTGTTGTCTTGCCTTAAATAAACATAGTTCTTTCTGTCCTCAGACACAGCCATGAGATGTGCACTCCTGTGTGGGTACCTGGGAGCCTCTGTGTGTTCTCACTGTTCCTCCCCTGGGGGACATTCTCACCTGCCTTCACACCCTCCCAGCTCCACCTTCCCAGGATCACCAGGCCATCTTTAGTCCATCTCTAAGTCTTATAGATGACCTGCTCTGACCCCAGCAGTAATGTGACTACATTAGCCTATCAGTGATGGAATAATGTTAGGATGGGAGTAGGAACATACCCTAGAAGAATCTGTGGAAACCTAACAGGGCTCTGAAAAGTATTCTCTTCTCTTGCTATATTCAGAGAACAACAGTTGCAGAAGCAATAGAATTTTGACTTCATTGATATTGAGGATGACTCTTTTAATGTCAGCAAACATCCTCAAAGAAGAGTGATTATGTCTACATAGATTTTTAAAAATCAATTGTCTGGATACATTATACATTTTCTTTTTTCTTTCTTTCTTCCTTCCCTTCTTTCTTTCTTTCTTTCTTCCCCACCCCCCCCCGAGACGGGGGTTTCTCTGTATAGCCCTGGCTGTCCTGGAACTCACTCTGTAGACCAGGCTGGCCTCAAACTCAGAAATCTGCCTGCCTCTGCCTCCCAACTGCTGGGATTAAAGGCGTGGACCACCACCACCCTGCTGGATACATTTTCTACACAGTGCTCCACAACTTAGTTTCTTGGCTTAAGTGAGATGACTTACTTCCTCTGAGTAGAAGAAGAAAGCCTAAGGAGAAGATTTTCAAATTGACCCAGGTACTGGATAAAGACTGCTACATGAATAGCACAGCCATGTCTGGGTGCCTCAGGCTTTGCATGCACTTTTACTGAATATTGTGTTGTTGGTTTGCATACAAGTTCAATATTGTACAGCCTTCCACAGATAACTTTTTAGTGAATAAATGAGTTTAGTGGGATTATTTACCAGAGCAGGGATGATTTAGAAACAACTATACCACTGAAATTAAGTCCCATCACAAATCAACTTTTTGTTATTTGTTTTTCCAAGACAGGGTTTCTGTGTAGTCCTGGATGCCCTGGAACTTTCTCTATACACCTGGCTGACCTCAAACTCAGAAATCTGCCTGCCTCTGCCTCTGCCTCCTGAGTGCTGGGATTAAGGGTGTACAAACCACACCTGACTTTCCAAACAAGTTTTATTCCTCGTATAGAATTTACCATTTGGGCCTGAGGGAATATTCCATAGAATCCCAGAAAGGCATTTATAAAGGTCTCCTAGGGGTCTTATGATCTCCTCTTCCCTCTAAAAGTGAATGTTAGTGGCTCCGTTATCATAGACCTAGCTATCTACTGGGTAGATTATTTCATTTTCATCATTCAGAGTTAGGGTTAAAAAGACAATTTTAAAATTTAAATCCTCACTTATTTTTAATATATTCTCATTAATCCTGAAGCCTGGGTTTCTCTCCATTCCACAGTGGAGTCTCCCTCTGAACGTAAAGATCCCATGTGTACCTTCCTGGCAATCACTCGTTGTGCCTGTAACTACACTATAAACTCCAGGAGAAGTTGGTTTACCCAACTGAAGTGGATATTGGGATTCAGAATATATGTTTTGTTTTTTTTTAAAAAAAAAAAAATCTGGAATACCGTGTAATTGAGTACTAGCTAATTTGGAGATTAATGTCCCTATACTGTCCATTAACTTATACAAACATTTCTTAAATTTTGTAAATACTTTTCTCTCCATCTCATCCATTCTGCCCAAAACTCCTACAGATGGTGATGCAGTCTTATAATCTCTCACTTGATAGGCCTTCTCAGGCTAATCTGTGTCCTTCCTAGCAGGAAGTAAACTCCTAATGATCCTTTAACAGTGATATATTCATCAGCCTGGTGATGGTTTCCCTTTCCAATAGGATAACTGAGTGAAGGGAAGGAGTAATCAAGTCAGTCACTGATGATGAACTCTCAGGAGTATGGTCCCTCGGGAGGAGGCAAGGGTTCCTGCCAGTGACATCACACTCCCAGTGTAACGAATCTCTCCCATGTGCCTCATGCTTGGTTACAAGCCTTGATACACATTTAGAATCCACAATGTTACCTACTGGAGAAATTCCAGGGGTGTCCCTGCTAGGCTGTGACTATGATGACCGCATTGTATTGTGGATGTAGAAACTGATTTTTTTGTTGTTGTTGTTGCCTACAGGGAAGTTTTATCAGAGTCAGACCTAAGGGACCAAGAAGAAGTCAAAGCCTTGGAATGATTTGATTGACATGTGGTAGCAAGCGACTGACATGTGTTCACCCTAAAGGAAGTTATGCTTACATCAGGATCAGTAGGTAAAAGATGTGCAGATTTCCAGGAATTTGACAATTACTGAACATTCATGTTAAAAATAGACTAAAATAAAATGTCAGAATTCAGATGGTGGGTTTTGTCAGTTATTGAACATTTGTGTCTATTTTATTTATTGCATACTATTGTGTTTGACATCATACCATAATCATCTTTCTCATCTTAATCATCTCAAACTCCTGGTTTTTGTTTCACTTGAAGAGTGTTTCCACAATGTATATATTTTATTTGTATTATGGATATTCAATAAACAAGAATAAGGTGCTCTAAATGACCCCTGATTTGGGTACTATCTGCAAAAATAATAAAGCAGGGATGAAAAAGCATTCTTAAAAATTTAAAGCCTTCTCTTAAAAATACCCCTTTTCCAAAATTTGGATTCCATTACAGATGGTTGTGAGCCACCATGTGGTTGCTGGGAATTGAACTCAGGGCCTCTGGAAGAGCAATCAGTGCTCTTAACTGATCATTTTTCCAGCCCCCAAAGCAACTCTTATAAAGGACAATATTTAACTGAGGCTGGCTTACAGGCTCAGAGGTTCAGTCCATTATCATCAAAGCAGGAACATGGAGGTATTCAGGCAGACATGGTTCAGGAGGAGCTGAGAATTCTACATCTTCATCTGAAGGCTGCTAGCAGAATACTGGCTTCCAGGCAGCTAGGATGAGGGTCTTAAAGCCCACACCCACAGTGACACACCTACTCCAACAGGGCCACACCTTGTAATAGTGCCACTCTCCCTGGGCCAAGCATATACAAACCATCACAGCAGCCATCATCCAAAAACCTAGAACCAGAAAGGAGTAGAGTATCTAAAATCCAAAGTGTTTTGAGTGCTGGTATGCCATCACAAGTAGTAAACATGTCTTCAGGGGACCTGGATAAATGCAGGCGCACTGAAAGAGAAGGCTCCGTGGCCGTGACTACTCCTCACATAAGCATGAGAGGCTTTGTTTGCATCCCTAGCATCTCCATAAGCAGCCAGACAGTGTCAGCACCTGCACTCCCAGGCTTGGAAGCAGAGCCTGGAGGATCTGGAGAGGTGACAAGGCCATTGGTGAGCTCCAAATTCAGCAGAGACATTGTCTCAAAAAGTGATATGGAGGATAAAATAAGTGCAGAATAAGAAGTAGAGGCAGACACCCAATGTCAACATCTGGCCTCCATACGTCATGCATAAGTACACACACACACACACACACACACACACACACATGCATACTTGTACCATACATACAAAACACGGGAATCATATTACAGAACATTACTTTAAGACTGTATTATAAGATGTATAGGAAACAATTCTGAGGTTGAAATTGGGTCCTATCACCAAAATATTATATATGTGTGAATATTCCAAAATGCAAAACATGCATTTTAACTTGTTTCTTAATTAACTTTGAGCTC
The DNA here is from genome assembly GCF_008632895.1 of Mastomys coucha. Classification (NCBI taxonomy): domain Eukaryota; kingdom Metazoa; phylum Chordata; class Mammalia; order Rodentia; family Muridae; genus Mastomys; species Mastomys coucha. Next base: position 45,104,843 of record NW_022196906.1, on the reverse strand, counting down.
ATCAAGCTGAGGAATGGATCTTGGGCCAGAGAAATTTTACCAAGAAAAATTACATATTATGAGTTTTCTTGTCAACTAGCCTTCCCACAGTGACACATGCCTGAGTTGCCAGGAATAACAGGTTGTTATTACTACAACAGTACCACTTAACAAAGAGTTCTAAAGCAATCTTTGGAGCTCATACAAAGGTCAGCTTAGGCTCTAACTGATCTGATTCCAGGCCACTTGAAGCACTCTGTCAATGGACTGAGGCAGCCCTGCATCACATACCACCCTCTTGGGGACATTCATCGACCAGAGGATATCTGAGGCATGCTCCTCTCAAAGAGTCAGATGATGAAAGAGAATTAGTAGAACAGGAAAGGTTTATTCCATTGATTCATCAACTCTCATGGCATAGGGAAACATTCTACCTTTTTAGTAAGAGAACTCTATTAGCATAATATATATGTATCTTGGGAGATGGGAAGTATTGGGGCCATTACTTTAAGCCACTACACTCAGTTAATTGCATATGCTAACAAAGCCCGAATATGGACCAAAGTCAGAGTATCAAGGGGAGAAATGAAGACACAATTATTTGAAACAATGTGGTAGTTTTATAAGTGAAACATCTTGTAATATTAGAAATAAATTATTTGCCAGGCAGTGGTGGCGCACACCTTTAATCCCAGCACTTGGAAGGCAGAGGCAGGCAGATTTCTGAGTTTGAGGCCAGTCTGGTCTACAGAGTGAGTTCCAGGACAGCCAGGGCTACACAGAGAAACCCTGTCTCAAAGAAAAAAAAAAAAAAGAAAAAAGAAAAAAGAAAAGAAAAGAAAGAAAGAAAAGAAAAAAGGGAAAAAAAGAAAAAAGAAAGAAATAATTTAAGCTGACATTAATTCAAGCATAACTGCACGCTTTCATACATACTTGCCTTGACAAACTATCACAAAACTGTTAGGGCAGTTAGTAATGCCATCAAGAAATAGAATGAATAAAATGACTTCCCACATATACACTAAGGAAATGCAGCATTTCAAGGAGAACATCAGGTACCACTTCAGGGTCCGACCACCACAACAGTTGCTGTGCTGGGGTGACATTCTAGAAGAATGGTTGGTGGGAGATACTCTAACCAGAACACAGAAAAGGGTTGCCAGTCCCCACCCGCTGGCGCTGCGGTTCTGCAACTACACAGCTTCTGCTCTATTTTCAGCTGGAGCTGAGACAGATCCTTTCCTATTCCTGCTTTATCTCAGGCCTGTTTAGGTGTGTCAAGACTGTGCAAGCATCACTGCTTTGTTTCTAAAATATTTATTTATTTGCATTGTGTGTGTTGTGGGTGTTTTCCCTGCATGTATGTATGTATATGCACCACTGTGAGCCTGGTGCCTCTGGGCCAGAAGCAGGCAGGAGATAGATCCTCTGGAACTGGAGTTACAGTTGATCGTGAGCCACTACGCGGTGCTGGGATTGAACCCAGTCCGATGCAAGAGTAACGACTGCTCTTAACTACTGATCATCTCTCGGGCCCCTTCTCTGCTTTTCTGACTGCTCTGCTGAAAAGCTAGATAAACAGGAAAGCAGAAGCAAGCTGGGACCAAAATCCAGGTCATAACCAAGATGTGATTTCTGCTATGCTTCTGCAATACCATAGTGTACTGGAAAGAGCAAAGAATTCTCAGCTTTCTACTTAATAGATGTTTGATAGGAGACTGGATCTACTGTGTGAATGTATTTGAGAATACACATGTAAACACAACTACTGTGGGAGTGTGAAGAGGAGCCTACACTTAGGTTGGTTATGAAAGCTTTTGTAGAGAGAATGGGACCATTCTTTGCTATGGGAGTCACCTTTCTGTCCACTGAAGGCGGAACTCCACTAAACCACTCCAGTCTCCCAATATGTGCCCTACACAAAGCAAAGGGGCTTTCTGGTTGAGATCTGGAATACTCTAGCTTCTGTTGGAGGTCTCCCTCAGGCCAAATCTGAAATGCCTCTAGTCAGTAGACACTGCCTGCCTGAGAATGCTCCTCTCTCGCTCTAGTTCTTTCCCAGGTTCTGCAGTGGTCTGAAGTTTACTGTGGTGTGAGTAGTTTTGCTACTTTGGCCCACCCGAGCTGGGTAGTGATGAGAGCAAGAAATGATACTATTTGAAGGTATCATACCCACTTTCCACCACCTTCCTGGAGTTCAGAAACTAGTGGGATTTTTCTCTCTTAGGCAAACTCAGAATCTCCCTGGGCGGCTCTCTGCAAAGAGCAGCCCCTTCCGTTGGCTACTCCCCCTGAGTTAGCAGTTTCTGAAGCCTGGAGCACTAGACGTTGGGGGCGGGTCAGCCCAAGGGGCTGCCTTCCCCGCAGTGACGTCCCAGGAGGTGGAGGGGCAACCAACGATTCTGAGCCCTCCCGGACTCCGCCCAGTGCGGGGTCTGTGGATCATTGGGAGATGCAGCTGCCTTGGTTGCAGTTGCTCAAACGCAGCCGCCTACTTGCCCGCTTCTCTGCCTTAGTCCCGGGGTTTCGGGAGGCACTGGAGTCCAGCCATGCAGCCGGGAGCAGCGCTGCAGGCCGTGTTGCTGGCGGTGCTGCTGGCCAAACCAAGGGATTCGAAGGGTCGCCTGCTGAGCGGTGAGTATGTGTTCTGGGGAGAGGGCTGGTGTCCGAGCACCTGGGGCTGATGCGCCTCAGCAGTTGATGACTGTCTTTAGGGCCACTTCTCTGGCCCTTTCCATAGTGGGGCAATCCCCAGATCCACCCCAGGACCTAATCAGCCTTCCTGAGTTCTCTGTTTTCAAAGAGCAAAAATGCAACCAGCTCCAGTTCCTGGGGCCACCCTGGATATCCTGCAACACTGAAAGTCTGTTCTCTCCCCATGGTTACCAAGGGGTGAGGAGGATGTAGCTTGGGTGGGGCAGTTGGCAAACTTCTTCCAGTGAGTGCCCCTTGAGCGCCGTGCTGCCTGGACCCTTCTAGTGGAGGCAGCCTATCCTGGATCCTCAGGGCTCTGACAACAGTACCTGTTACTCTCCTCTGAGGGTTACTCTCCTCCTTCCAAGCGCTGGCCTGGAAGCGCTTGGAGATTGGGAAAGCGCCTAGTAAGCGCGGGACCAGTCCTGCCAGGCTCCAAGAATGACTCTCTGCTTCCTTCCCTGTGTGTGTGTGTCACTGCAGCCTCGGACTTGGACCCTAGAGGAGGTATAGTGGTCTGACTTCTTTCTCCTTCCACTAGGTCTGCATGTGGGGGCGGGGGAGGGGGAAGGGCGGTCAGTATCTTTTTATCAGGTTCCCTTTGGCCAAGAGGGATGGAGTAGAATGGGAATCCCCACTGTATTCTAGCTTGTGAGTCTGATTTAAGAAATCTAACTCTGGTTTCAGGCTGGGGAGAGAGTGTGTGGTTCAGCTAAGCAGAGAAGCTGCTCAGAGCCACTGGGAGGGTTAGGGCTGCATGGCTTTGCACTTGGTGACAGGAGACCTCCTGCTTGCCCTTCCCCTTCCTGCAAATGAGAAAAGAAAGACACTTCCTGAAGGCAGGGGAACCAGATGGGTCCTGGGCCTCCTTCCAGCTCGGGTACTCCCTACAACTCACTAGCATACACTAGACCTATGCAGCCAGCCTGGGCCATACAGGAAACTCTATCAAGGTGTTAAGCTTTCTCTTGGCAGTCTAGCCTGGAAAGGCGGGACCACTAGTAAAAGCAACTCCGGTTTCTGTTGTGCCAGGCTTGGGGAGGCTCAGGGCCCTTTGCCATCCTCCAATGCCTACGTTCTCCTTCTCTCTGGAACACTTCCCTGGTGAGAAGCCCAGCTTCTGAGCACTCCTTATCCTCTGGGAGGCTGTCCTGTTAGAAACCTCTTAACGGTAACAGCTTCTTCTACAAGAGGGGTGGCACAGGATGCTCCCAGCTCCTTGTCCATTGAAAATTTATCAAAGTGTGGACTTTTGGGGAGAATCTTGTATTGCTCCTTCACAAATAGCATTGTCTGTGGCCTTTTGGCTTATATGCTGGACAATTATTGGATATAATAAACATTACCTGTCTTTCTTCAGAGCTGAAATATACATTGGGGAAGTTAAAATATTCCAGAAGGTTACACAATAAAAAAATCATTTATGCCTTCCTCCATGGCAATAATTCAAACCTGTAGCCTGAAGCTTGGCTCTTTTATTGCAGGGACTAGTCTCCTTATTGAAACTTGGTTTTTATTTTGTACCCTTAGATCCAGAATCATGCTGGGGGCTCCCATGGGTTAGGAACTGGCATTTCTGTATTCTCAATAGCTAGCACACCAGGCAAGGAGGATTTACCCAATAATTGCTGACTGAACAGAGGGGTGACTGGGATGGGTTTCATCTGCAACGAGACTCTAATCATCCAGACACAAGCTAAGGCAGCCTTGTGCTAGTGAACAACTCGCTCCTTGCTGCTCAGTGGAATTTCATCCATTTTCCTGGAACAATCTTCAGTCCTTCAGGTGTCAATCAAATGAGAGATGGGCTCCCAGTGCAGCCTAAGCCTGTCAGGGAACCGGGAACCCATCGAGACAGGTGGATTCAGGCATGACTCTGTACTCAGATTTGGATTCTGCCTCTGCCAGTGCTTCCAATAGCTTATGACAAACTGCTTTCCATGAGCTTCTGTTTTCTCACTTATAAAGTGCGGTGTAAACAGTCCTGATATGGAAGACTGTTGTGAGGGCCAAAGGAAATTCTAAAACCTTTACCAGAGCTAATGGGACATGGACAAAGTTTAGTAAACTCTAGCTATTGTCATTAGGTCAGAGATCTGACTATCAGCAGCAGAAAACCCCATGAATGTCCCTAGCTTCTGCTCACACCAGGGTTGAGCACGTTAGTTCCACTGCATAGACGGGATTTCAGGGCAGAGGAATGTCCCTCTACACTGAGGGAAGCACTTAATGGCAACCCTTATTCTAAGCCCCATAATTCCATGAGATTCCCTAAGAGCATGAACAAGTCTTATTTGTGTGCATCAAGTGAAGCCATAAATATTTACCTACTCTTTTTAAAATATAGAAACATCTTCATCAATCTACATTGGAAAAAAAACACGGATCCCCTACACAATACAGGCATCAACATTTAAAATCACTCTAACTTCATGTTGCAAAGAGTACTAATTTTCTCTAGAGAGCCTGAGTGGTAACAATCCACAGATGGACAGTCAGAATTCCTGCCTAGAGACCACTTCATTGAGATATTTCTAAGTACACCTACTCTGGTAGACTTTCATGAAGCACTGAAACAGGTTGCCTTCTCTTTCCCTCATCCTACCATCCCCCTCTCTAGGGCAGCTGGTCTGCCGGGGAGGTACACGGAGGCCTTGCTATAAAGTCATGTATTTCCATGATGCCTTTCAAAGACTGAACTTTGAGGAAGCCAAAGAAGCCTGCATGGAGGATGGGGGACAGCTAGTCAGCATCGAAACAGAGGATGAGCAGAGGTTGATAGAAAAGTTCATTGAAAACCTCCTGGCATCTGATGGTGATTTCTGGATTGGCCTCAAGAGGTTGGAGGAGAGACAGAACAACAACACAGCCTGCCAGGACCTTTATGCTTGGACAGATGGAAGCACATCACAATTTAGGTAAGCATGTGGATCCCACAGCACCTGATTCCCTTGACGGAGTTCAGAAAAGAGACGAGCAGGACCCATGGTGTCAGAATCATGAGAGGATCCAGGCAGAGCTGTAGTTGTAGTACCAACAGAATGACCACCGACGAGAGCAGTATGACAAAGGGGGCAAACTCAGCCTTGAGTTGGGCCCCAAAGTTCCCTGTTCAGGTGGGTGAATGTTTTTCAATAGCGTGCCATGCTTGAGGGTCTGTGGTTCTGGCTATCTGACCCTTGGAGATAAGACTATATTGAGAAACTAAAGGTACATAAAGATGGGACTAGAGAAGGGCTCCAGACCATAGAGAAGAGTGATAAACAGCAAAACAAATCAGAGCCAGTATCTTACTCTACCAACTGAACAAGGGTGGAGACTTTAAGAAAGTGGCAGTTGGGCTGGAGAGATGGCTCAGCCATTAAAGGCAACCAAAAATATAAGAAAGCTGCAGTGTGTAGGAAACTCTTAAACTCCCAGCATCACGATCCTGATGAGCACTGATACCCCACTGTCCACAGTGACATTGTCATCATCTCTTCCTAAAAGATACAGGAACGTGGAAGGACATTTTTAAAATGTCATCATTACAAGGCAACATAAGAAAGGGGGTAACAATCTACCAAAAAGTTTATCTTTGTATGATAGTTGTAGGCCAATTTAAATACATAAATGATAAAATACAGAGGCCTCGAAGACAAAAAGGCAAAAGCCCTAAGCAGAGGCTCACAACAGAGAAGCCGAATTGCCTGTACAGTTACGTGGAAAACATATCAGATTAAAAGATAATGTATTTGGGCTGGGGGGATACCTCAGCAGTTAAAAGCAATGGCTGCTCTTGCAGTGGACCCAGGTTTAGTCCCTGGCACATACATGGCAGCTCACAACTATCTCTAACATTTCAGCTCCAGGGGATTTTGTGCCCTTTTCTCAACTTCGCAAGTACAGCATGCCCAAGGTACACAGATGCGCGAGCAGGCAAAACACCTATACGTATAAAATAATAAAATAGTTTAAGTGATAGTTTAAGGTAGTTTATCTGTTACATTAAGACATCACGCCAGCTCTCACTGTTATACTGGTTATACTTATCAGATCTCATCTTCATATAAATTGTAAAAGAAACTCCCCTAAGATTCTTACAGCCTTTTCTTCCTGGAAGAAATTTTGAAAGACAAGATTCAAGGTGGGGGAATGTTTCTCATCAGTGTAGATGGGCTTAGAGCCACAACTGACACTGGCTGACATTACACCTCCATTGTACCATAACATACCTACCCCTTTTGCTGGTCTCAATGGCTGACTAAGTAGCATAACCAGACCATTGTCTCTGAAGAATGTGAGGCTCTAGTAAACTTGCACTTCTCAGCCCAGAGTTAATGTACTTTCTCATTGACTTTCAAAAGTGGGATGTGAAAAAAAAAATGAAGATATTCCTAAGTACATAATGTGGACGCCTCTTCCTACCAATAAGCAAGCCGCCTCCTCCCATGTAAAGAACCTCCTGCCCGAGACATAGACATACCCCCTGGTCTGCTGACCTCTGAACATAGAGCCCCACCTCCCACAGTGGCATCCACGGATCATGGCCCAGTTAGATTATTTGATTGTCTCCTAGCAAAAGTAGTCCCCTCTGGAAACTAAGTACCTACAGACTCCCAGATCATAGCAGAGACGGAAAGTACAAACTCCATAGGTAATGGTGGGACCCAGCAGAGGAGCTGCTGCCTTTATCCCTTGGCTCCAGACCCAGGAATATCTTAGAGATACAAAGTTATGGAACCTCTTACTTTAAAGTATTTGGAGAATGATATCCCTCTCCAAAGTTCAGTTACCTTGAGGCTAACTATATTAGCCTTGATGCTTCAGCTGTATCTGTAGCCATGCTGGCAGTTTGGGGATAATGTTGTATGTAATCTGACAAGTAATTCCCATGATTAGGGGCTTAGTCTCATACTTTCTTTGCTGCAAAATAGGTCTTTTGCCTGGTGAGACTGTATTTGGGGGTCTTATTTTGATAGATAATATACTATTTATACACTTGGGTAATGGATCTGACTAAAACTCGGAGGCAGAAAACTCCAGAAAGATGCTTTTGTATCTATTCTCCATATCTATGGATAGATTGTATCTATTTCTATGAACATGAGTAACTCTCCCCTTCAGGGTCCAATGTAGCTAATTTACCTCCAAGTATCATGTTGGTCTCCTTAACTGCCAGGGCTGTATTGTTTCTTCCATATTTTCCCACCCTCTGTTGCTTTCAGTAGCTGACCTACTGGCATTGCCAGACCATCTCTGGAGTCACCATGAACTTGTCAGGCTGGAGTTAGCATCAGTCTTAATATTTTTTTTGTTGCTAGAAGGCTGGATCCTTGTCCACAGTCACAGCCACAACAGTCTTGCTATGTGCAAACCAAGCAAACAGCTGAGCCCTTCAGAGCCTCCGTAGTTATTGTTCTCATTTATCTATTGAGCTACCACAGACGTGACTGAGAGAAGCTGGTTGCCATCACCTGGGTCACTCATTTTTGTCTCCCTGGTTGTTTAGTGCTAATTCTGTGACAGGTGCTCCCTGGTGAGCTTCTCACATGATAAGAAGTTATCAGACTTCATTTCACTTCTTTGAGTGCCTCAGTTCACAGTATGTGAGATGTCGTTGTCTCCTATCTTCATCTTTTTTTCTTTTATAGTTTCATCAGTTAGCCGTGCATATGCTTTCCCCGAAAGTTTCATATGTCTGAAACCTCTATTTCCATATAAAGTGGCTAATGAAGTGTCTTAACTGAAGCTCTAGCCAGTGGGGGCTGTCCCCTTACCACTGGCCTTCAAGGCCACGTCTCAGTGCAGCTGCAGTAAGCTCATGGTCATTTCAGCTTGTCTGATTTCATAAGGCGAATGTACCCATGAACCAAGCTTGAGTTGACTGTTATCAACTAGTCACAAGGGACTCTTCCATGCACTGGGGTGTGAGCAGAGGAAGAAGCTCCGTGGTGAGACATGCCTGAGCCTAGACCAGCCTTAAAGTCCCTTTCTGCTCTTAATTCCACTCAGAACTGGTCATCTGTCATGTAGACCACAGGAATGCTCTCAGGTGGGAAATATGAAACCTCTGGAACTCAAAGACCTGCCAAGTGCCATGCTTCCTTTAAGTTAGTGTATGATACCATTTTTTTTTTCATTTGAAAGGGATGTTCTGGCATTTTTCAGATCACTAGATATCCATACAGTCCAATGAAAGGATAGGTCCTGACTTTTCACAGGGCTTTTCTCCAATCTTCTGGAAATCATGAGTCTTCCTAAGCTCTCTACTATACCATCCTTTTTTAAAAATTCTTTCTTGCTCATGTGGTGCAGCTGGAACACTATTCAGCAGTATAATGGGCCGGCATGATTTTCTTCACAATTCATAGGAAATCCAGGTATTATAACTGGGTGTGAGGGAAAAAAAATCAAAATCAGGCAAAACTATAAGTGTATACTGTTGTCCACTCCCGAGGAATATGAGCTGTTCCAGAGCCTCCTGGATGTGGTAGCCAGATCTGCATACTTCTGAAGCAAGGATATTACTTATAGAACATCAGCCGCATTCAAAGCTCTGCAGGATTGAGTGTGTACTCCTCTTATATCATCCTTTGGGATCTGCCTGGTGTTTTCAAGGAGACAGACAATGAACTCGGCAGAGATATGATAGGAGGCACCACTCTATATTATCAGGCCTTTAACACCACTGCTTCTTGCTGTCTATCTCTAGACACTGGACACGATGCTGTGGTGAGAAACGCGTCTTAGAGGTTTATGCTTGGCATTCTGCACTATGTTAGCCTAAGAAGCCAATGTAGAACTATGTCAGCTATTAAACAGGTCAGAGGCCCTGGGTTGCATCCCAGCAACCCCTAAAAATAGGATAATGGAGGCACACTGACTATAATAGGATCCTTCCCCCTGCAGAGCTAGAAGATCAGGATTTCAAGTCCATGTTTGGCCTCAGCTGATTGAAGGACCAACTGGATGGAGTACGGAGACTCAGTCTCACAACAACAAATGAAAAAATTAGAGCCAATTCACACATTTTAGACCTGGGCCAATGATTACTGGTTAGGTCTCACTGTGCGCTGACTGGTTAAATACCTTGCCCCACTGTGTTCCCATTCTGATACGTGACTTGGATGACACTAGTGCCCATTCATACTCCATGTTTGACAATTCTAACAATATTTAGACATACCCCTTTCACAGGTGTATGGTTATTTGGTTAACTAGCCAAAAGTCCTTCTGGGGAAAGAACAGAGGAATTTCTTATCATAGGCATCTGCCACACACATCATTGTAGGATTTTCTTCCTCGGTATCTGGTAACTCCCTCTATCTGTGAGTTATGAGTCTGAAAATGGGCTCAAATCCAGAATTATTCTTTCAGGAATCAATAAATCTCTCTCTCTCTTTCTCTCTCTCTCTCTCCCTTTCTCTTTCTCTCAGATAAAGCAACAGAAATCCATAAAGCTGTAGGGAGGGCCAGTTGGGCTACAAGCAACTGATAAGACACAAAGCCCAGTTTCTACCAAGAGCCCCTAGATGTTCCCGCATGATATCCATAGTTTTATTGTAAATTCAGCTGCTGTTGAAGAAACTCATTCAACACAGTAGGCGCAACAAAGGATCTTCATGTTGGCAGACTGCAACCCAGGACCAAAGCAGAGTCATATGGGGGTGCTACCAGAAGATATGTTTCTTAGCTCACTCCCCTGAGGAAAAGCTTGGGAAGACATGGGCAGAGTAGCACTATCTAGACAGTCTGAGAAGAATGCAGCTCTGGGCAGAAGCAGATCAGGTTACTTAGGCAGCCTACAAAGCCCAGCCTTCAGGCGGCAGGCGGGGTAAGTGATAGCAAACTTAGACTCCTCAATTCCAGGAACTACTGGATCATAAAGCTAAAGCTACCGTGGTCCTTTTCAAGGAGTTAATGGGGCAAAAGAATGATACCTCATAGTGGACACAAAGGGGCTTGTTTCCTTGATCCTGTGCCTGTGACTTGAAAACTAACAAAAACCGAGATGATCCCCCGCCCCCTTCCTCAGCCCCTCTCCTACTTTGGCAGCCTCTATATTTTGGAGTATCCCTTTCAGATTTCTTCATCTTCTCATTGGTCATCTGCGGCTGGTATGGCAGAGGTAGATTGGAAAGCAGCTAGACAGAGATAGGGCAAGCTTTGAGCGACATATGCCATCTCTCTCCTCAGTATGCCCGATCTCTGTAAAAACAGAAACAAAGTCTAACTAGCATAAAGCCAAAAAAGAAGAAGACAAGCATTAAGATCTTCCAGACTAGCTCTGTGCTAGCTGCTATTCCTCATAGTTATTTTGCAGACCTAAGAACATAATATATTCTTCCCTGCAAAGAGGTTGTGGCAAATGTCAGATGATTGATTGTGACAGCCACACTGGATCAACAGCGTGTGTCTCTACTTGTTGGCAGGGCTTCAATTCCTCCGTGTCTCTGTATCGTGTTCAGAAGCAGAATCTGACATTTATGGTTCAATGAAATCTGGTGAGAAAAAGCAAAAGGGCGTGCAAGTCTTATGGCATGTTTCTCCAGTGGTCTCCATTGTCCATCCTTTTCCTTCAGGAACTGGTATGTGGATGAGCCTTCCTGTGGCAGCGAGGTCTGCGTGGTCATGTACCATCAGCCATCAGCACCGCCCGGCATCGGGGGCTCATACATGTTCCAGTGGAATGATGACCGGTGCAACATGAAGAATAATTTCATTTGCAAGTACTCTGCCGGTAATGACTCTTTTCCCCCAACGATATGGTTAATTTCCCAGCCTTTTTCTCCATTTCAAAAACAGCTGCTGGTACCAAGAGCTTATTCTATACTCACTGAGGAAGCCTGTTGCAAATGCCAGAAACATTAAACTTTGAGAATTCTTTTTTTTAAATCCTATGATATTAATTTTATTTGTATGCATTACTTTCTTTTTTTAAAGATTTATTTATTTATTTTATGTATATGAGTACATACTGTAGCTGTAGAGATGGTTGTGAGCCTTTATCTGGTTGTTGGGAATTTACTTTAGGACCTCTGCTGTCTCTGGTCAGCCCTGCTTGCTCTAGTAGACCCCGCTCCCTCTGTAGACCCTGCTCGCTCAGGCCTAAAGATTTATTTTTATTATAAATAAGTACACTGTAACTGTCTTAAGCTGCACCAGAAGAGGGCATCAGATTTCAGTACAGGTAGTTGTGAGCCACCATGTGGTTGCTGGGATTTGAACTCAGGATCTTCAGGAGAGCAGTTGGTGCTCTTACCAGCCTGATAATTCTTTTTTGTTTGTTTGGTTGGTTGGTTTTTTTTGTTTTTGTTTTTGTTTTTTTTTTGAGACAGGGTTTCTCTGTGTAGCCCTGGCTGTCCTGGAACTCACTCTGTAGACCAGACTGGCCTGCCTCTGCCTCCGAAGTGCTGGGATTAAAGGCGCAAGACACCATTGCCCAGGCCTGATGATTCTTGTAAATGGAAACATAATGACACTTCCTCACTGAGAAATAGTTCTAGCAAAGGAGAGGCTAGCAGATGCAAAAGAAAGACTGAGAAAGGAAGGATCTAATTTACTTAGCATACGAAGCAAGACGTATGAGAACGCCCAGTCAAAGCTTCTGTAGTGAACAGGCACAAACGCTTACCCATTTCCTGGAGTCAGCTGTGGGAGCCTGGACCATGCTGACAGTTACTCTAGCAACCACATGAGATAATTTCTTGGAATTTAAAGAAACATACTAATGACAAGGCAAGTAAGAAAGTATCCCAAAGTATCACTGGCAGTCTTACACAGCAGGCATGGCATTTCAATGCATTTCAAAGTCCCCAGCCAACTGCCATCTTTATATTTGCCTTGCAAATTTCACTTGCATTTGCTCTCAGATTTGCAAAGAGAGTTGGAATTGACAACAAGTCTATACATAGCCTTACTCTGCTGAGTTCCCAGCCTCCGTTATTAAAATTGACTCAGAATTAAATGTAAACTCATCCTTGATCTGTCCCTGAAGTTTCTCACTTTCCTGAAGCTAACTGATTACCCCACTTCCACAGTCTTTCCCTACAGGAGTAGAATGACTTGTTAGTTGTATCCATTGGAGTTGTATAATTGGAGATAATACTACTGCCATTTTTAATGGCTTGCACTACATTATACTTTGCTCATAATTTTGTGCTGGAAGATGTTCTTCCTCACTCATTCTAGCCTCCGATGAACTCTCCCCCATGCCCTGTCTCTCCCTACCACACTCAGTTGCCTAAAGTAGAGAGGCTGCAGAGCCTTGGTTTTGCTCTCTCACCTTCTCAGAGAGCAAAAGAAAGCACTGGCTGCCACTAGCTTTCCATTTTCCATCATTTTTGTTTTTTAAATTCTATTGACTTCATAGTTTAAATGCTTTAGCTTCTTTAACAATTTTTCTGAATGAGAGATTTTGAAATTTGCTTTAATATCCTCTTTTTAAAAAAAAAAAATTTTGTTCCTCTCTAAAAGGACACAAATTACCTAGCAGTATTACCTGAATCAGTTTGACTGAGTTCTTGCATGAAAAAGATAGCACACCCTAAGAATTTAATAAAGAGAGTATAATAAAAGGCTCTTTGCAGAGGTATAGGCCAGGAGCAGGAGATGATAAAGTATCCAGGGATTATCTGCAATCGGAAGCATGCAGAGAAAGGGACCTCAAAACAGAAGCAGATGCCACAGAATGCAGCTGCTGGCAAACCATCCTGACAGGAAGATGAGCATGAGGAATATATGCGGTGACCTCTGCCTGCCCTACCTTCTGACCTCAGCCTTTGCTTCCCATTGGCTAAGACCAACAAGACACCAAAGAACAGGGATACCCCATGAAACAGTCCATGGAGATGAGCCTCCCAGGACATATAGCTGAGATCTTAGACAGGACAGGGGGCACATGGAGAAGCACTAACACTTGCCATTGTGAAGTCCTATACCCACATGATAAATGCATTCCATTTACTACACAGAGCCAAGGTCCTTATGATCTGGGCCTGCCTCGTTTTCCACCCTCACCTCTCAGCATTCTCAGCTCCTCCCCTCACTCCTTTCCAATACTTCTGAACTCAGTGCAGTTTCTTGAAAGTTCTTATCGGGTAATTCCTGTGCCTGAAACATTTCCCCCTTCCCCAGTCAACTCAGCCCCACCCTTCAAGTTTCAGGTTAGGCATCACCTTCTCTCCTAACAACTAAACGTGACAAGTCACCCTGGGCCTAGAGGACGTAGCCTAGCCCAAGAGGATGGTGGGAGCAGTGATGATAATGATGTTCTATAAGTGGCATAACTGTGTCAGTTGGCAGTGAATAAGATTAAATAACAGCATCTTATCAATGTCCATTCCCTGGCTGTGACCATTATACTATGTTTATATAAGGGAATGCACTATATTTTTAAGATTAAAGTCATTAGGAGTAGAGGGGTCCCATGTCATATCAATCACTTACTCTCTGAAGAAAAGTTATATGTGTGCATGCCTGCATGTAAACATATTTATGTATGTGTTTATAGATTACAAATAATAAGTAGGCAAGATGGCAAAATTATTATAAAAGACATGTTCAGATTCTTTGTACAGTTTTAAAATGTTTTTTTTATAAATCTGTAATGATTTCAAAACAATTTTAAGTCTTGTTGGAAGCCTTTGAGGATCAGATTGCCTCACATACAGAGTGTTTATATGCCTACTTACTTGTTTATCCCTTTCCTGCATGTGTGTGTGTCTTCAAGTCTGGAAGCATACATTTCTAGCCATGCAGTGAATTAAAGAGTAGTCAGTTCTGTCATTCCCACAGGATGGCACAACACCCTACTAATATTATGAAAGTGGGTAAGGGACTACGAGAGTGAGTGGTCATGTCTAACACTAGATTTCAGAATGTGATCATGTGGAATTGGTGGCACACTAGCCAGATTGTATGCTAATGAGACAGGAACATTCAGTGGGAATGAGGCAGAAATCATGTGAGATTTGGTGGATACTATGCGCAGAGTAATGGCCACTGTGCACTGCTGTGCTGTGCTCACGGCCACTGTACACAGATGCTGTGCTCATGGACACTGTGCATTTTTGTGCTGTGCTC
>NW_022196906.1:45076652-45089547 GCF_008632895.1 Mastomys coucha | reverse complement strand
GTGCTCACGGCCACTGTACACAGATGCTGTGCTCATGGACACTGTGCATTTTTGTGCTGTGCTCACGGACACTGTACACAGATGCTGTGCTCACGGACACTGTACACAGATGCTGTGCTCACGGACACTGTACACAGATGCTGTGCTCATGGACACTGTACACATATCTGTACTGTGCTCATGGACACTGTACACATATCTGTACTATGCTCATGGCCACAGTGTCAGTGGTCAGAACTACAGGAGGATGGCCATATATGGTGATCACAAGATGTCAGAATATATACTCTTCAATTGACTTAAATTCTTTCACATTTTGTTGTTTTATCTTTATCATAACTTACTAAAGTTATGTCTTTTTTTATTTAGTTAGTTAAAATATCTCTTAGCTAGTTATTAGCTATAAAATTTTAGTAGATTATTTAAATTCCTGTATTTTAATTTCTTCATAGTACATAGTAATAATAATAATAATAATAATAATAATAATAATAATAATAAGGCTCCCCTATAGGCCTGTTGTCAAGATTGAGACTGTTTTTATAAAATGCTTAGAATGGTCTCTAGTGTCACATAGTATCCTATGTGGGTAAGTTGAACAGTAAGTAAATGGACTTTTATCATGTCTATATACACATATATAAAGAGAGAAGATTAATCATTACTTTCCTTTCTGAATGAAATTCCTGATATCTGGACCTGACAACTATATCACTAAAACCTCCATGTTCCTATGAATTCTAGGCATCCGATTAGCATAAGAGACCCCATGCTAATACAAGGTCAACCAACAATAAAAACATCTGACTAAGAAGCCCTTGGAAATATTTTTAAGTATCTCAAGGTTAATCACCAGTCTCTGCCTTCAAACTGGCCAATCCTTCAACCACTTCTACTTCTTACAAACCTAGTGCTTGTTGATCTCTGAAATGTCCTCAGTATGAACCGATAAAATATATTGGACTGCTACAGCATTTTCTCTGTCCAATCACATTAGGGCAGTGACAAGTCTGTGATTGGACAGGAATAGAGAGGTGGAGTTAGAGTGTGGAGGAAGAAGGGTCAGAAGAGGAGAAAAAGGGTCGTCATCATGGAGACAGACGATGAGGACAAGCCAGACCCCATGAGGTTATACAACCAAGTAAAGGTTCTTACAAAATGGACTAATTGGGTTAGAATATTGTCTTTATTATTTTGGTTCTGAAATTATTGTCTTGGCATCTTGTAAATTGTGATTTTATTATTATGTAAATCTGATTGGATATTAAGGCCTTAAGAGTCATGCTTTACTTACCCGGTCTTAGGCACTATTTAGATGGATGATTGTGGGGGTGTGTAAAGAGTTGCATGTGAGTGAGCGAGCTGTAGCTTGCTGGGAGAAAATAACAAAAACCCGGAGGGACTTAGTATTGAGGCCAAATGGTATTGGCACAAGAACATGGCCCAGCGGGAAAGTGAGTTTGTGGGGTGGATTCATTTTTTAAATTCCCACAACACTGGACCACTTAAGACAATCCCAGCCAGGAACTGCCAAGAGGGAGTAGGGATCAATGCTGAAGCCCAAGTAGCTCCATGTTGATAAGGTGAAGGCACACAGGAGCTCAATAGGCAAGCTTTCTATTTCCATGTACATTTGAAAGCCTAAGATTAAAGTTCTTAAATAGTTAAAAAACAAAACAAAACAAAACAAAAAACACTGAATTAAAGTTGAAGGAAGGCTAATATTTATGTGCAACGAATTCTTTGACTTAAGCATCCCACCTCCAGTATCTGTTAACAATCATTAACATGGTGACAATAAATAGAGTTTATTAGAATTAGATGCTACAGTCTAGCTGATTTCACTAAGACAGAGGAAAATATAAGTATTGTTTTTTGTTTTGTTTTGTTTTTCTGCTGCAGATAAACCAAGTGCAACACCCTTTATTAGGCCTGGAGGTAAGCCTGTCATATGAAATTTGGGTTAATTTGGGACATTTCGCAGCCCTCTTTACAGATTTGGAACAATGCCTTTAGAACAGATCACTCAGCAGAAAGACCACTAGTGTTTTCCTGGGCAAGTTGAACAGATTATATGGCACATCAAATTATGGCTGCTAGCTCATTGCTCTCACTTTCCGCATGCTGTTACCCACATCAGTCAAACCTGAAAAGTAATGGTTTGAAAAATTCCATTTTGGATGCATCCTCATCATCCTCATCATCTTCACTGATGTTTATCATCATCATCATCATTATTATCATTATTGTCAATATAATCAATGAGATAAGAAATGAGCCTAACCAATCATTTACGATCCTAGCAGTGAGTCATCGTACCTTTCCCCAGGTACTTTAGTCTTTCATGTTGCTCAATTCAAGCTGCTTGTTGGCAGTTTTGGTGCCTGATCATTGGCAACAAAGGTCTCACCAAAAATATGAAGACATGTCTGGGGAGATGGCTCAGTAGCTAAAGTGCTCACTGTGCAAGTATGAAAACCTGAGTTAGATCTCCAGAATCCATGTCAAAAAGCTTGGCACAGTGATATTCCTTTTTGATTCCATTGCTGGGAAGGCAGAGGCAGGTTTACTTCCTAGTCAATCTACCTGAATCTCAAGCTCCGTCTTCAGAGAGATTCTGTCTCAAAACACAAGGTGGGGAACAGTAGTGGAAGATACCTGCTATCAACCTCTAGCCTCTGCACATACATAAAACACACAGATACACATTCTTTCACACACATACACAGAACACTCAGAAACACACACAATGAAGACAGACCTCTATTGCAAGTACTAACACTTGGTACTTCGCTGTATTTATAAATGACATTGGTCAAATTACTAATGTTTTCTTGCATCCCACTCTACATGTGGCAAGACCTCAGAGCATGCCTGGACCATAGCATCTTTCTTCAAGTTCTCAAGTCCATGTGTATCTCCCTCAGGTGAAGCAACTGAGCCAGCAACACCCATACTTCAAGAAGAATCACTGACGGAAGACACCAAAAAAACATTTAAGGAAAGCAGAGGTACTTGGGAAAAGTAGACAATGAAATCACTGTGGATACACTTCCTACTTTCCTCTTCGTACAGCTCCTTTAAAACCGAATTAGGCAAAGCCTCTGTGACATTGCAAACACTGTATTAAATGCCAGGTTTCATCAGTGAGTTGTTCAATGGGTGCTATCCTAAGACGATTGAAGGAAAGACTAGATAGGAGGTGAAAGGCCATCCATCTCTGTAAAGGCAAAGACTAAGGAATTTTCCTGACCATGGGAGGTGGGGTAGGATGAAGGCTGGGAGAATGGATGTAGAAAAACAAGAGTGAAAAAACCCAAGCCATGACACATACCATCTGGGATCAATATATCTCAGTGGACCAAACTGAAAGGATGTGAAAGATAACATCTAAAAGCCTGCATCATCAAAGGTAAAAGATAGTTGAGGTGATAAGTTGGAGTGCTAATGAGCTTTAGATTTCTCTCTTACCCTGAGTTTCAAGAGGGAAATCTGTGGTTTCATCACTGGGCAACTTAATTTTTTTTCCTCTATGCTTTAGTCATTTAGTATTTTTCATACCTAGCTGAAAGCATTATCATGTCCTTAAAATGAAATGTAATGTGTTACTATGATTCAGTTCTGACACTGAGAGTCTATACACACACACACACACACACACACACACACACACACGCACACACACACACACACACATATGTATGCATGCATGCACACAGGCACACGTGCACACACACACACAGACACACACGCACACACACATGCACGCATGTGCACACACACAGGCACGCATGCACACACACACATGCACACACACATGCACGCATGCGTGCGCACACACACACATAGGCACACAGGCAGGCATGCACACACACACACATGCACGCATGCACACACACAGGCATGCATGCACACACATACATGCACACACACACACACACAAGTCTTAAAAGGCACAATCCACAACTGTCACACCAGACAGACATAAACCACAAATCTGGAAGTCCTGAGACCACCTGTCCTAATGTTCAACTGGCTACACATCCAGTAGTGCCTGTTAGCATCAGGGTGTCCAAAACCTGTGGCATCCCATGGGCTGCTCTCACAGACCTGTTGCCAGGGCAACAGCCACCATATTCCCAGAATCCATTGGGTTCATCTCCCACTTTTACCTGCGGGCACTACGTCAGAACCTATATATATACGGGAAACATTCCTCCATCTCTCTCTCTCTCTCTCTCTCTCTCTCTCTCTCTCTCTCTCTCTCTCTCTCTCTTTCTCCTCTCTTTCTGCTACTGCCCCCTCTCTCCCTCTCAATTAAACCTCTTACAGTGGAACTGTAAGGCCTAGTGTGTGGTATGTGCTGACGCGACCCGCCGGTCTAACACATCAGTGCCTGCCAGTCCTGTCACATTCAGTAATTCACTAGAGCTCACAGAATTTAGGAATATAGCGCCTATGCACACTACTATCTAGAGCACAAGCTGAAAACATCCACATAAAGTCACAGCCAGGGAAAGGCCTGGAAGGGTTTTAGATGGGACCTTATCAGCTTCCAGTGAAATCAGGACTATCAACCTCTCTGTTATGTGACTTTAAAATATCTTCTGAATGACTCTGTATTGAATGTTTGGTCTCTAGGTAGTAGTGCTATTTGGAAGATTCTGGAAATTTTAGGGGATGGGGCCTCGCTGGAGGAAGTGGGCCATGGGGAGCATGCCTTTGAGGCTTATACACGGTGCCTAGCATGTTCCTTTTTTCTATACACGGTGTCCAGCGTGCTCCTTTTTTCTCGGCTTCCTGTTCACCATGATGTGCACAGCCACCTCTTCTACAATCGCTTACCTCCATGGTGTTCTGCCCAACTTCATGGAGCCCATCCTGAAACACTGAGCTGAAGTCAATCTTTCTTCTCTTATGTTGTTCTTTTGAGTATTTTGCTCTCAGCTTCACAAAAGTAAATAATAAACTTCTCCTGGCACACTGTGTTACCCACCCAAGGAGCTCCATTAGGCTTTGGTGTTCGGAGGTTTCAGCACTTAAGCAAGAAGGAGATGATCACTGTCAGGTGGTATATTTCCAAGGGAGAATTCTGGTACCACCCAGCTCAAGGCCCCACCCTATGGTCACCTGATGGGTCTTCTTGGTCTAACAGCACCCAGTCTAAGAAATCTCCTTACCAAAAATTCTGTGCTTTTTAAGGCTTGTGAATAAAAAAAAATTCAATCTTATATGAATCTTATATTAAATCTTACATCTTAGAAAATTTAGAACCTTCCTACCAATGATCAGAGATGGAGGATAGCCAAATTCTTTATTAGCCAATGGATATAATATGTGAAAATATCTTTAAAAGAGTGGCATTTCTATAACTTATGATGGCATTTTAAGTGAATCCCCCATTTTCTGAGTGTGTCTGTTGTTTTTGTGTGTTTGTGTTGTATTGTTTTGTTTTGTTTTGTTTTTTACTTGATGGTTGTCAAGTTTCTCTGGATGGTCAGGAACTTTGGATCAGTGGAAAAAGAAAGGTCAGTCTCTAGTCCTTGATTTCTCTCACAGCCCCTGAAGGGAACAACATGGAGTTCTGTTTCAGAGACTACAGAGTTGAGGGGGGAAAACGAAGACCCCCCCTAAATGTTCTTTCCAGCACTTAGGGATCCAGCTGAAGCCACTTGGCCTTAGCCAGATGTGTTGGGAAGGTCTGACAGTCTCCTTTATGTGATCTTTCTCTTCCCTGCAAATGACACAGGGACCTTTGGCTTGGTCTTCTTCACTCCTTCTTCGTTCTCCAAGCCTGGGGACTTCTGTGGCTGTCTTTGGAAGCAAAGATATCTACACTGCCCCCGCCAAGCCCTGTTTCACTAAGAAGTACATGGAAAAGGAGAATCTTTGAAAAAAATTATCAAAGATGATCTTACAATATATACAAGACTCCAAAATTTAAACTTGCTTACATTGTCACCTAGATTAATAGGTTAGGTAGAAAATGCTCCTTTGTTGAAACTAGGGACTCTGCTAACTGGACAGCTGCATCTATCCACTAGAATATGCTGCTTAGAATACTCTATTGATTGTGCTTTTTAAAGCCTGGTTTGAAAACACACATGCATACACACACACACACACACACACACACACACACACACACACACACACACACACGAGAGAGAGAGAGAGAGAGAGAGAGAGAGAGAGAGAGAGAGAGAAAGAGAGAGAGAGAGAGATCACCATGCTCATATATGATTTTTTTTTCTTTTTCAGAGGCTGCTTTGAATCTTGCCTACATCCTAATTCCCAGTATTCCCCTTTTCCTCCTACTTGTGGTCACTTCAGCTGTATGTTGGGTTTGGATCTGTAGAAGGCAAGTAGAACTTCCATCATGCAAACCTTTGCTCCGTCTGCACTAGGATGTTGCCTAGTTGACATCATTAAAAGCCATGACAACTCCAAGAGAAGGGCCACTATAGAACTGAGAGTAAACTCTGGCAGGACACAAGGTCTACATGCCAAACCAACAGCTTTTCTCTGAGCATCTGTGCTGAGCTGTGATCACGCTAGCCGTCTTATGTCCTTTCTCCTCTGCGTGTGTGGAAGATTTTTAAGCAAAGTGGAAGGTAAAACAGTGTTATTCACTTCCTGTGCACCCACGGATCACCCAGTAAAGTGTTCTCCTAAATGTCGGTCCTCATTCCAAAAATGTTTGTTGAGTAAGGAATGACTAATGGGCCACATGAAAACTGTGTGTTCCAAAGGATTCTGGGAAGTATCTGACACAAAGCCACTTTATTCAGAATGAATCAGCCAAATTCTTTTAGACTGACTTTTCTTTTAAATTATTTCCAAAGTGTATTTGCAAAGAAGCTGAAATAGGTAGCACAGGCAGCCTCTGCATGTAGTCTGGATCAGGTGCTCCTGTATTTTAAGGACACGCAACTGTTCTCTATTACACTGTTGCTCCCTGTCATCAAGGCAGACACTCAAGGAAGCTAGCATTCTCACTTTCACAGCAGAAAAATCAGAGTCCACCTTGAGTTGGACTCACTTTGATGAGCATTGAGATACATTTGTAAAATTCCAATGCAGAACCTATTTCATTTAATAATCCCCTCAAACGATTATTATGAGTATAAGCAATGAACTCATGTGTACATATACACATTTATATATACACAAGCATATAATAAACACTCAAAAGTATTAGCCATTACTATAATCATTTTATTGGTAATTTAAAATAGAATTCAGTTAAACAATTACAGATACATTTTCCAATGACTTATCTACAATTGGTTCTTGATTGCTACTTTTAAATGCATTAGTCCCTTTGCCAGGACTGGAGAACATTCTCTATCTCTGTCTCTGTCTGTCTCTCGTGTATCTGTGTGTCCTTCTTTTCTGCTTTTCTTTCTTCCATCTTAATTTTTAAGTGGTCCTGGGAACTCAGGGCTTCCCACATGCCAAACAAGTCGCATTTGGTTGGCTATATCCCCAAACCCTTAAACAATATTTTTAAGTGTTACAAACAAAATGCATTGACAGAAGGAAGCAATTATATTATTACATAATTTAGCAAAAATATTTCCCAAAACGAGTTGTGTTTCTTTATTAGTGATTTTTAGTGGTGGGTATAACTATAATTTTGAAGTAGAGGTGAGCATGAAATATTTCAAAGCAGCTCTAACAACTGATATGGTATAGGAATGTCATTTCTGTTGGTAATAGAATCAATGTCATTATTAATCCTACTCTTGTTTATTGTCTATACTTATGGTAGAATATGGCTCATTTTGCTTAGAGGTGAGTTTTGTTTTATTGTTCAATTGGCTTAGTGTAATTTTTTCCTACTATTTTCTGGCCCCACATTCCCTAAGGAGTCCTGGAACCTGAACTAAGATAGTGAAAGGAAGGTGTAGGAAGGCCAGAGTGGAATAGTTTCCTGGGGTGTCTCCTACCTGACCCACAAAGCCTGTGGGTGTGGGTAGGTGAGAAGCAGAGTGAGGTGACTTCCTGAGGTCACTTCATCCACTTCAGTAGGAACAGGGACATTCTCAGGACCCTGGTCTCAAATACTCAGCCTGGTTCTCTTCTTCTAGAAAACGAGAGCAGCCAGAGCCTAGCACAAAGGAGCGGCGCACCATGTGGCCCTCTCCTCACCAAGAAAACAGCCCTGACCTAGACGTTTACAACGTCATCAGGAAACAAAGTGAAGCTGATTTAGCCGAGCCCCGGCCAGACCTGAAGAACATCTCCTTCCGGGTGTGTTCCAGGGAAGCCATGCCCGATGACGTGTCTTGTGACTATGAAAACATGGCTGTGAACCCTTCGGAAAGTGGGTTTGTGACTTTGGCAAGTATGGAGAGTGGATTTGTAACCAATGACATCTATGAATTCTCCCCCGACAGAATGGGGAGAAGCAAGGAGAGTGGATGGGTAGAAAATGAAATATATTATTAAGACATATGAAAAAAATGGCGAGAATGAAAAAGGAGAAGCAAAGGCCTCTGATTTCTTACAAGGACAGTACTCAGAAAGCTTATGAAAATGCTCAGCTCAGTCTTAGGGGCAAGCGCAGCATCACAAGTCCCTACTGGGTCCCCAAGTTCTGGCTTTACTGAGCCTCATCCAGCTCAGCCCTGTGAGAAGGCACCTTGCCCAGTGGCTGTTGCACAGGAGACTCTCAATGGTGGTCAGCCAGAAGCTTCTGACTGATGCTGGAGGGCTGGTGCTTTTACTAATCAGGATAAAAGAGTAACCAGGGAGCTCGGAAAGCCGGCCTCTGGGCTCTGTTTTCCTTGCTCTATACAGCAGCACAGGCAATCACAAAAACACAAACTGTGGAATCTTCTCAAAGCCTCTGTACAGACACCCCAGGCTGGCCTGCACATCAACAATTAACTTCCAACCCTGCACCCCACCCCACCCCAGCCCTGAAAAAGTCCAATAAAAAGCAGGAAGCAGAATGTTAGTCAGCCTGTGTCTACAGCCCTCCCTCTGTATGTGGCCTCAGGGGAACTCTTTTTTTTTTTTTTTTTTTTTTTTTTTTTTTTTTCATTCTCCTGACATCTAAACTTGGAAAAATCCAACTTGGAAATACTTTAGAAAGTAAAACTGAGCTCTGTGTTTGCTTCAGGGCTTCTTGTTCTCTGGGATCAGACAGTATGTGCTGTTCAGGGGATGGGTGGCAGTGGCATGAGAAAATGACTGTGTGCAAGGCTGGTGAAGGGTAGACATTCTAAGGATAAGGAGAGGCAGGCTTTTCACTATCAGACAAGGCAGGCACAGGCACCAGAAGGGAGGAAATTGGAGTAAGCCCTATTATGTGCAATGGAAATAGTGACAGTGCTGACACTCTGTCTGTCTTTATGTATGAATAGTGTATGTATATGTATATGTATATGTATATGTATATGTATATGTATATGTATATGTGTTTTCTCCCTAAATAAGCCAGTACTCCATGAAATTGGGTGATTCAAGGAGAGAAGCAAAAGAAATGAGTTACTTGAGTAATGAAGAGGAAATAATGGGTACCTAAACATAGGTAGAATTAACAGCTTTATTGTTCTCTAGGAACAATGGGGCCCTTGCATCACAATGACCTATAATGAATTTATGAATAAATATAAGAAAGAGGCTTAAGGGTAGCAAACACAAAGTCATGATAAAAATATTATATTTATTGCCTTGGTTGTACATATTGTATATCTGTACTCTTAAGTGACACTATTGTTAAAACTTATATTTAAAGAGATTGGGAATGAGAGTGGTCATTTGTGAAACTTTACACCACCACCAAGCAAGAACGATTGGGAATCAGCAAATCACATGAACCAACTCATAATGGCCCACCTTTGGTAATGCAGAATAATTTAAATATTAAATCATCAAAAGTAAAAGCGACAAAGAGAATGTGACTCATTAGATAAAACAGAAAAACATGGGCATATGCTGATACAAAGTAAGTGAATAAATTAAACCTTTGATGTAGAATGAGATATTTACATGATTCCAGGTAAAGATCATTAATAACAAAAGTGACCCAACAGGCAAACACCACCTAAGTCAACTGATCAATGTGAATACTGTGGGTGACAGAGTGTACTGAGATTGTAGACCTCACACTGTGGTGTGGTGAGAGGGTCATGGCATCACATCTGTGCTGTCTCAGTCAAAGTGTACAAGCTGATCATAAGGAAGCCTTACACAACAACTTGATGGACAATCTACAAAGTAACTTGACAGCAAACCTGGACTCTTGATGATAAGGACAGTGGAAGCAAGACAGGGACAGCTGCAGTCGGAGGACAGAAAGAGGTGATGACTGCAAGCGTGACCTGATCCTGAAATGGACCCCTCTTTTCCTATAAAGGAAAATATAGAAACAAACGTGGATGAGGTCTAAAGATGAAATGATAAAATGTGCAGTGCTAATTTCCTGACTTTAATGTTGCATTGAAGATATGTTCTCATGACACTGGAACTGTCTTCATAGAAAACACCGGTAAAGTAATGAAGGACAATGGACCCTCATGTTGACTGCTTTCCCTCTTGTGATTTGGGGACAGGGATGCTCTTTGCACTGTACCTGCAATTTTTCCTCTGTTAAAAGTTATTTAAGGAAAACCATTTACAAACATCATTTCTATAACTATTGATCACATGACTTACACTATGCCACCCATGCATCTGAAGTCAATACACAGGAGATGGCTGACAGCATCTAACAGTCTTTGAATCAAGACAAAAATAAATGAATTTCTGATAGAACCATCATCATCAGTACCTAGCCCCAGGTTCTGGCCCATCTCTGAGATTTTTGCCTTGCCCTTACAGGCAGCAGAGAGTTGTGATGAACCACCCTGCAAAAGCCAATTCAGATGTTCCTTTCTTCCAATATTCCCCATCTTTCCCCTTTGGAAATGCAAATCAGTTGTGTGATCTAGAATAAATAAACATTAAGGTGTCTTTCAACGCTAAAATTATTTTATTTCAATATTGTACTAACTTATGTTGAGTGTTTGACAGTCTCCTGAACTTGTAGTAGGACACACATAATAACGGAGACGGATACAAATATGAAATTGCAGAGAATTGCACCCTCAGAGGAGAAGCCATTTCTGTACAGACCTTTGACTCTTTCTACTGAAGACCAGTAAATGGTTACTAATTGCAAACTAATCTTAAGTTATCAATGAGTCTTGAGGTTGAACATCAGAAAAGGTGACCAGAATGAGTTATTGGAACAAGAAAACTAGGAAAAACAAGTTTCCTAAAATATAATAAGGCCAGTTATAAACTTTCCTAGAAATATGGGCATATTAAATGTATAATAATCTTCCAAATAGGTACTTGAATATAGAATAGCATTTCCATATACTAATAAGAAAATTTAGTCTACCTTAAGGAACTCAAAGTTAGGGCTGTACTGTTTGTTAATCTTTGTTTTCACAGTTTATAACTGCTTGTCAGTAATAGTAGGAAAGACCAGTACACTAAGGACTTAGCCAGAAAACTATGGGCTGCTTTAATTTTTTATACCACCAGATGGCAATAGTAAGATGCCATCAAAATCTACACCTAACCTAACCTTCACTTTCTGTCAACTTCCTACATCTATAGTAAGAAGAGGGCGGGCTGGGTAAGGCTAGAAAAAAAGGCAATACACTAAAAAGAAGCAGTTAAAATTGCGGGTTCTGAGTCAGGGGTCCAGGCTCCCAGTCTTCTTATGCCACTTACTGGCTGTGTCATCTTTTTCTTTTTTCTTTTCTTTTCTTTTTTTTTTTTTTTTTTTTTTTTTTTTTTTTTTTTGCTTTTTCAAGACAGGGTTTCTCTGTGTAGCCCTGGTTATCCTGGTACTCACTCTGTAGACCAGGCTGGCCTCGAACTCAGAAATCCACCTGCCTCTGCCTCCCAAGAGCTGGGATTAAAGGTGTGAGCCATCACCGCCCAGCTGGCTGTGTCATCTTAAACTGATATAACAACAAACAACTTAATTATAGAAGCCTCAGTTTCTCCATCTCTAACATGAGGATAGAGGGGAGACGATTGTTTAGCCTGTAAGGGGCTTTCCATACAAGCATGAGAACCTGAGTGCAGATCACAGCACCCAAAGAAAAAGCAAGGCCTAGCAATGAATGCCAGTCTATCACTGGGAGACACAGATCCTAGGGCTTACTGGCAATCAGCTCCAAGTTCAGCCAGAAACCTCATCTCAAAAATGTAAGGTAGAGATCAATAAAAGAAGTCACTCATCTTCGAGTTCTGGCTTCTCACCTGAACACTTAAGTACACACATAAACATGTACACACATATACATACACATACATACATACATACATACATCATACATGTATTTGGTATACCCTATGGATTGGTTTGTGAGTATACCTTAAATTTTTCATATTTTGAAAATCCAAACCTTTATTAAGAAACCCCATTAAGGGAGAAGGTGGGCATGAAGCCCCACCACTAATTGAGAAGCTAATGGCATTTGATAACTGCTTTGAGAGGGGGATTCCATTTTTTCTTTAAGAGTGTGATCACTAATAGACTAAC
Source organism: Mastomys coucha (assembly GCF_008632895.1). Lineage (NCBI taxonomy): Eukaryota > Metazoa > Chordata > Mammalia > Rodentia > Muridae > Mastomys > Mastomys coucha. The sequence goes on along the minus strand of NW_022196906.1, from coordinate 45,076,991 downwards.
CACTCTTCAGAGCAGGCCCCATACCCAAAAGTACTTGGGCAAAACACATTGTGTTTAACAGGTTTGCGGGTGGGAGGTAGTGAGGTAGGGGTGGGTCCAGGAAAAGCTTGAAGGAAGGGGTAAACACAATCAAAATACACTATATGAAATTCTCAAAAAACAAAAACATTATGTAAATAAATAAAAAGAAATTTAAGAGTCACTGAAGGAAAAAAAATTAATTAAAAAGAAATTTTTAGCCAGGCAGTGGTGGCGCATGCCTTTAATCCCAGCACTCAGGAGGCAGAGGCAGGCGGATTTCTGGGTTCAAGGCCAGCCTGGTCTACAGAGTGAGTTCCA
>NW_022196906.1:45075774-45076622 GCF_008632895.1 Mastomys coucha | reverse complement strand
AAAAAAAAAAAAAAAAAGAAAGAAAGAAACAAAGAAAGAAAAGAAAAGAAAGAAAGAAAAAAGAAATTTTTAAAAAGTCACTGAAGGTGCTAATAAGAGGTTAAGACAGCACTCCAACTCCAGTGACTTGCATGCGCCCTCATAAAAGGGGGCACTTGGAGACAGCTGTGCACACCAGAAGAGGATGATGGTAAGACCAAGGCAGAGCCAAGTGATGTTTCTACATGCCAAAGCATAGCAAGGATCGCCAGCACCACACCAGACACTGAGCGACAGTTGTGACAAGTGTGTCTTTTACAACCATCAGAAGGAACCAAACCTGCTGTGGCCTTGATCCTGGACTTCTAAGCTCCAAAATTGTGAGAAGAAAATAGATTTATTTTGCTCAGTCCATCTAGCTGTGATACTTGTTTCTGGAAGCTTAAGCCACTAAGACAGCACATATGAGCTCATTAAACATGAGCTACCATCAGCCCTATACACCTTAGATTAATTGTACAGGACAACACAGTTTTTTCTTAACTGTAATAAACATTTTACCCTACACCCCACAGCTCCTTGCTATGTCAATTTAACCTAAACCTCAAGACAATGTATAAGAAGAGTAAACAGATTGTGCTGAAATAAGCTCTACTCCAAATCACCCCAAACCCCTTCCTGCAGAGACAGGCCCAGCCTATTGGTTAGGCTGCCATGAGTCAAGCAGCTGTGGACTCAGAGCTGCCTGCTGAGTGAATGGTAAAGGCAGAACATGAGGGAAGGTTACCTACCAGGGGGATCTCATACCCAGCACAAACTGCCTTCAGGACAGATGCCACCCTTGGCTTAGAGCGGGGGGGGGGGGGGGG